>NW_012026784.1:2873264-2897245 GCF_000956235.1 Wasmannia auropunctata
CTGGCTAATTTCTAGTTTATTTTCTACTTGGGATGAAGGTCCCATATAAGTCCCATATAGGTTATCCATAGGACACCTGGGTCATTTTCCCATGGGACATGACCTATAGGAATATACCTATGGGAATTCGCGGCAGGGCTTGTAAACATTTGAGAACAAATGTGTTTGGCGTTCTTCCTCCACTTCAATAAATATGTTTATCTTATTACGTCAAGTAAAAGAATCCTGAGTATCATTTGCGCCTTAACTTCTTGAGGTACATCAAAAATGCATTTACAAATTCGCATCCATATGTTACTTACATATGCAGGGTGTCCTGAATTTAAATGTCAACACTTTAAGAGCATATAAGGATCTATAAATTACGAAAAAAATTCTTTAAATATATGTTCGTTTTTGCTTCGTTTTGGAGAAAATTGTAAAAAAAGCAAAATGTAGTTTTCATTTTTGTACTCATTTATTATTTATTCATTCACACTTATTTACTCACGTTGTCACTTGCTTAATATAGATATTGTTTAAAATGTTGGTTTCTTGCAGCAATGACTTAAAAGATTAAACGTATTTAAATACAGCCAGACACACAGATTTTTTGAGAACAATTCTTTAATTCCATATTGTGAAAATAGTCTATAAGAGCCGACACGGACGTTGGTGTGTTAAAATTCTTATTGTTACAATATCTACCACTTGATTTGCGCGCCGCTGGTTTGTCGAACTTGAAGTACAGCTTTTTGCATAAAGTCGGATACTTGTAACTTATAATTAAATTAACAAACAATTTAATATCTTTCGATGCTGTTATGCATCTATAAGTTCTCCTCCTCTCAGCCTGTAAAGAACTTATTGCGAAAAATAACACCTCAGCACTCAGCCAGGAATCGAACCCGGATCTCCACGTTTACCGGACAGGCGTCCTACCTTTAAACCACCGAGGCATGTGATATTCTTCGCAATACCGATATACTGTATAACGCATATTTTCAGGCAGCGTAAATTCAAATTAAATTAGAAGCAATAGGCTCTAAAGAATAAATCCATATAGTGAAAATAGTCTATAAGAGCCAACACGGGTGTTGGTGAATTAACATTTTTATTGTTATTGTTATTTTTTATATACAAATTCTCATTGTTATTTTTCGCAATAAGTTCTTTACAGGCTTGGAGGGAGGGGATTATGTTTATAGATGCATAATAGCATCAAAAGATATTGAATTGTTTGTCAATTTAATTATAAGTTACAAGTTTCCGACTTCACACAAAGAGTTGTGTTTCAAGTCCGACAAACCGAGCGGCGCGCAGATCGAGTATGGTAGATATTGTAACAATAAGAATTTTAACACACCAACACCCGTGTCGGCTGTTATAGGCTATTTTCACTATATGGATTTATTCTTTAAAGTCCGTTGCTTCTAATTTAATTTGAATTCTTTAATTATTTAGAAGACATTTATCTGAAGCTACAGATTGAAATGTGGTTCTAACTGAATGGATGTTTAGTTCATTATAGTAGAGCTAAAGAGCTTAGCTAGAAATTATTCACGATGATGGACGTGAAAAAGTAATATCTTGGTTACTCAGACCACCTGATCTGATACCACTAGATTTTCGGTGAAGGACCCTAAAACAGAAATTTTATTCGCCAGTCAACTAAAGAGAGCAATTGAATCTTAGCTGTAATGCACCGAATATCACCAGATTAACGGCTGCAACACGAGCTACCTTAGATGCAATGCTTGCATTGCTGCAAGTTCAACATTTTGAATAATCTCTACATTAAGCAAGTAACAACGTAAATAAATAACGTAATAAATGATTACAAAAATAAAAATTACGTTTTTTTGCAATTTTCTTCAAAAGGAAGCAAAACTAACTAGTATATATTCGGAGTTATCCAAAATGCATAATAAGACGCATAAATACGTATGTAATTCGCGCGTCTACTCGTCGCGCGAAGCTCGGCGCAACGCGCAAATCGGCACAGCGCAATACAGGAGCTATAGTCAGCGCTGCAAATAGCAAAGGCTCCCCTAGCAAGGGGGCAGCAAAAAGTTAACAGTACAAATCTTTTGTTATAGTTAACCTTCAAATGGCACACTTCTTTTGAGCATCCACTAATGGAACGATGGTGCGAATTTGGATATGACATTTTAAATTGTATTATACATTTTTCCTGAGGATAAAAACAGAAATGTTTTGAAAACCACTTTTTTGGGTAAAATTTTTCTCACAAATCCAACAGTATTATTCAATTTAATGAAAAAACTATTGAACAATCAAAAATTAATTATAAATGAGTTATCGTTTTGAAAAACGTCACTTTTTTGAAGAAAAGCTACCATTTTTTTGTTATTTCATGAAATAAAGTGAAACTTACGTGATTCTTTAGTTAAAATGATGTACTTTAATAAAAAATTATTGTTGTTGCAGAAATAGAAATTAAAATATTTTTTCACATAGTCAGAAGTTGGAATATTTTTTGTTCATTTAATAGTAATTTGAATCTTTTTAATAAATTTTTCTAAAAATAATTTAATGAAAATTAGGTATTTTAAGAACAAATCTTGTGATTTATAATGTAAATTATTAATAAAAATCGTTTATATAATTAAAATTATATTGAAAAGTTCATATTATCATGGAAGTTAAAACAGAAAAAACAGATAAAATAAGATTATACATACAAATGTTTTATTTGTTATTATAATGTAAAAAAAGGGAACATATTACAATGTTTATAACATAATGTAAAAAAAGGGACATATTACGATGTGTATAAATGTGTAAAACGCTAAAAGTAGACACCGATATGGCACACACTATTTAGACTAGAAGTGCGAATATGCACCATAATGAACTTGCGAAATTAATATTTCGTTAATCTGCACGAATCTGAAGCTGTGCATGTGCGTACCTGTCACCTGAAGTACCGGGCATATTTAACGTAGTGGGGATAAGCCGCGATAAATATCTCTGTGCAAATGCCAGCAATTCGAAAATTTTCGCGGTGCGAATCCGCGCTCATGTGCCATTTGAAGGTTAATAAATAAAGAGAAGATCACTTCGTATAAACCGTTGTAATTCTAGAATGTTCTTTTTGCACGTCACTTCCTTACTTCCGGCGGAGGCTGTAACCGCTAGGGAGCGCGTCTCCCGAGTGGCAGATGGAGAAGTGCTCGGCAGCACCTATGGTGTTGCATGATAGGAGGGAAATAAAATACCTCCCGCGGATCAACAGACTAAAACAGGTAATGAATAAAACAAATACAGAATTGACTACCCCAGGTGGCAGACCAGCTGAGCGGCTGGAAAATCCGTCCTCCAAGAAGACAGGCTCTACGAATTCTAGAGAGGGGTTAGCTATTGCTTGATAAAAATCTAATTCGAAGGAGCGCATCCTTCTCAATTGCTCGCAGTACAAAAGTAAACTCTGAGGAAGTAGAAACATTGAAGCAAGAGAAGAAGTTTCTCAGACATGAAATAGAACGGCTAAAAATTGCTATGAACAAAGCACAAGAAGAAATACATAAACTTAAAGAAGAATTGCCGAAACAAAAAATATTAATCTATTTTGAACAAGAATTACACGGATGAAGAAGAACTAGTTCGTGAAACAGAATGGATATTGAAAAGAGAAAAGAAAAAAGCAGAACAGTCACCAGAAACTATAGATCTATAAAAAAATGCTATGAAAAGGAAACTGGAGCTAGATGTAAATGAAACAGGATGGGTTATGTTCAAATCCAAAGATAAAAGGAAGCACAAAATAAAAATCCAAAGATAAAAGAAAGCACAGAATTGCCTGAAAAAGCTGAAAAATTGGCTTTAGAGAAACTAAAACTCCCAAAGCAGTAAAGCCACCATCAATTATTCTAAATAATGTCAAAGATTATGGAACAATCAAAGAAAAATTGCAAATAGATAAATACAACTGCACTAGCATGATAATGACTAGCTGAATAATAATCAAAATTAAGTAAATATCAGTACTGATATAGAATATAGAAAACTGACATCTTTAATGAACAACACAAAATTTGAATGGCATACAAATATGAGAATAAAGCCTCTAGGCCACTACGAGTGATGGCCAAAAATCTGCATCTGTCAACTCCAATGGAAGACATTAAAAAAGAACTAGAAGAGAGGAATTATAAGATTCAAGAGGTAGCACAAAAATTTAAAAAGAATATGATAAATAATAAAGTGGAATACATCCGCCTGCTACGGTATATATTAGTTTTCGATAGTTCTGAGGACATCAATAGAATCTATAATATTCATTGCATTAATTATATGAAAGTCAAAATCCAAACGATAAAAAACAGCAAAATGATCCCATAATGTAAAAAATGTCAAGGGTCATACGGCCATACTCAGAGATTCTGTAATCGAAAACCCAATTGTTTAAAATGTGCTGGCAACCATCTCACAATAGAGTGCACTAAAGCCAAAAATACTCCGACAAAGTATCAACTGTTCGCAACTGCAGGGATTGTATTATAGCTAAGAAGGTGCAAAAAAGAAAAGATATCAGCGTTAAGGCAAAGGAAGCAAGGTCTCACAAGGAGATGTCACAACCTGTAAAATACGGAATGAGATGAGCCATAGCCCATTCGAAAGGGGGGGTTGAGTGTACAAACACGGTAGAAGGGTTTCCGTGAATGAGCCTTGGTTCCGGAAAAAATTGCAAGTAAAGTTGAGCATCCGATCAGCTGTGCGATAAGTATTCGAATTTTGCGTCGGTTAGCAGGAAAACGGCGTGGCTGAATAGATTAAGGCGCGCCTTCTATTTTTAACGGCGGCCGACGAGACTTCAATGCGACTTTGAATCCCCGCAGTGTCAATTTTTTTTTAATAAACGTTATATTTTTTTAATAATAAATTTATCTTTTTCAACAATAATGCTAATTATTATTCAATTTTTGTTACAAATAATAATAAATGACAGAAGTTTTAATTATTTATTATAAAATTTTATTTATTATAAAATTCTACCATTGTCATATAATTTTGTGGATGAAAATTAATATAAAAACATTTAAAACATAAGTAAGACTTATACCATAAACATTTTATAGATGAATTACTTTTACAAACACATTTCATACTATGAATATTTGGCGGAAAACATAACTGATTTACATTATAAAAAATTATTTGTAACAAAAATTGAACAATAATCAGCATTCTTAACAATTACTTAACTCAGAGATTTTGATTTCATTCGACGTGACATCATTATGCACGAATATTCCAATAGAACTTGTAATCCGTGGCATTTCCGACAGATAGGTGCTTATAAAACACAAAATTAATATTCCGAAAACGAACTTTATCGAAGCAGTAAAATTTGTGCTAACATCTACCTGTTTCTTTTTCAACGAAATAATATACGAACAAACGTTTGGCACCCCGATGGGCTCCCCTGTGTCGTCAGTCGCCGCGGAAATCGTGATGCGCGATTTTGAACAGAATATATTAACAGTGCTAGTAAAAAAGCCGTTATTTTACTACAGATACGTAGATGACATTTTATTAGCGGCACCGGCAGAAGACATAGAAACAATTTTAGATTCCTTCAATAAATACCATGAACGATTAAAATTCACTATAGAGTACGAACACGACCGATGCATAAGTTTCTTAGATCTGTCTTTACTTGTTATCGACAACACCATTCACATAGATTGGTTTAAAAAAAAGACGTTCTCGGGGAGACTATTGTCTTATCATTCGAAACATCCATTGTGCCACAAAATAGGAACTATTTTTAACCTAATAGACATCCCATGTTCTAGCAAAAAAATCTAGAACTGTGCGTGTCCCTCTTGTTAGAGAATGGATATCCTCTGGATTTAATCTTCAATAAGATGAATATTAGACTAAAAAAAAAAATAGACATCAGATTAAAATCCAGTACAGAAAAAGAAACCGAGGAACATAGTACCACAATGGAGGTGACGAGCGATAGGAGAAAATTCTTAGTACTCCCATACATTAAAAACATCTCTGAAATCGTAACATCGATTGTCGATAAGAACGAATATACAATAGGATATAGGATACTCAATAAAATGGACATGTTCGTCAGGGCTCACAAAGACAGGAATTTGACCATGAGTAACAACAACGTAGTCTACAAAATCGCTTGTAACGATTACAAAGCATCTTATGTGGGACAAACCAAAAGACAGCTGGGCACCAGATTAAAAAAACATAAAAATAACATTAAACTAAATCCGTCTAAATTCTCAGTCATTACAGAACACATTTTAGAATCTGGACATTCCTTTAATTGGAATAACATAAGAATGCTTGATACTGAATACAACTACCACAAAAGACTTATTTCCGAAATGCTACTTATCAAAGAGCAAAAGCACGGGCTAAATTCCATCAAGGATTTGGACATGATAATTCTTGCTTGATAATTCTTACTTTGCGATACTTGAACTAACAGATATGTAAATACACATTATAAACAATGATGTATAGATCTCCCTAGATACTTGACGAATTAATAGATATGTAAATACACATTATAAACAATGGTGTACAGATCTCCCTATGAGGGGGAGAGAGAGGGGAGACTCGAATATTAGACACGCGAGGTTTTCAAAAACAGTAGTCGTCGCGCGCAACCGGACAGTCAGACACATGTATGCCTATCGGATTACCGTTTCTCTAAAAATCGCCGAATTATCACCGACGAATCTTGTAAGTCTTTCAACTCAAAAAACTCTTCATATTATATAATCACACCGAAACACATACATACATACACTATTAGGCGATAGTTGATCGATCTGACGTCTGCACATTTAAAAACGTCACAAAAACGACACGGAGGTTGAGAAAACTTCCCTAAAGAAGACTTCCCGAAACAGCGTTAAGATCAGTCTGAGGCCATCCCCACACGGACAAAAAATAAGATGTTCGACATAAAGAAACCATTGCGTGCTTTTATTATGTATGCGTTTAATCGATCGCTTCACTACAGCGGTAGTCGAAACTGTCACATTTGTTGTGGATCCATTGTTTTAGGTTTTTGACATATTCTTCTTTTTTTAATAATTAGTCTCAATGTTTTCAGTGTTATTATATTATATCCGGTTTTATGTTATCTATATACATTTTTTCACTTAAACTTTGATTAATGTGTTTTTTATATCTTCAACTGAGGAAGACTCCGTGAGTCGAAACGTCTTGATTTTATTTTATTTTATTTTATCTTGATTTAACGTCCCGACATTAAACTACTTTTTTATTAACTCGTGGTTGTTGATTTCACATCACTTTTTCCTTTGCTCGTCCTTGGCCATTTTATCTTACATTTTTATTATAGACACGAGCTAGACATTTTAGATAATTTATTAGCATTCTTGTTAAAAAAAGTAAATTAATTATTTAAAAAATATAACGATTATTAAAAAAAAATTGACTGCGAGGATTTGAACTCGCATTGAAGTCTCGTCGGCCGCCGTTAAAAATAGCGCCTTAGTCTGTTTAGCTAGAGAGCCTCTAATCAGAGTGGCGCCATAAGAGAAGTGACGCCATTTTTTCTTCAAATCCCGCGAGAGAGAAAGAGATATATATTTTTGTTTATCCAACAGTGCTACTGTGAGCTGTCAGCTGTAGGGTTAGGTATTGCAACAGATAAATTGTTCTCACAGATTATATACTTGTCATAATTTGCGTTTAGTTATTTAAAAAATTTGCTACAGTACGTTTAAAATTTAAAAATAACCGTATAATTTTATTATACCGAATCGTAAATATTATGACAGTAAAACGATGGCAATGCATTACCCTTTTAAATAAAATTATTTTATATTTGCGGTTTATTTTTTATTATATATTATATTGTGGCAGTGCCAGATCGCGCACATTTACAGCCCGCGCGCTCGCCGCATGACGAGAGTAGTGCGCGGCGCAGTCGCTAAACGCCGCAGGCGCTACTACTTTCTTGTATGCAAATTTCGTCCACGCCTGCTATATCTATGGCTCGGCGGGAGGTCCTCAGCCTGTTCCTTGCTCTCGGGATAACGTGAGCTTACTCGTAGGCCATTATCCTGAAACATTTTGTGGTACCCGCTAACGGAATGTGCTCAACGGGCCTCTGGTATTGGGAGGAAGCGGAAGTTCCGGCCTCCCAATCCAGAGCGTGCCCAGGGCCTCTGCCTCTTCCGGCCCCTTGCCGCAACCGCCCATCCGGACTAATTTTTACGCAGTGACGAAGGAACAGTCGACACCACGCCGCGGGCCAAAAAGAAGGGACCCCCTTGTCCCTCCAGGGCGCTCATCCACCGGCCCTCGCCGCGGGAGCTTCCGGTAACAACCTGCACACTCGGACACCGTCTGGACCCGGGGACGCTCCGACCTTGGCGCCTGGTAGCCATTGAGCTACCCCGGCCACCCGCACAAGGTCGGCATCCCGCGACCACGACCGGTCATCAGCCGGGGCACTCAGACAGAGGACATCGTCGACCCACCAAGTCCACCGGCAAAAACCGCTCCGAGGCCGCGAACACCTGGCCGACCGCGGGACGCTGCAGGGCAATACCTCCGGACTCCGGACCGACCAACGGCATCGGCAGCGAGAGCCATCAAACGCGATCGATCTCCTGTTCGCTCTCCGGGTCCGCCGACCAAGGCTACCCGGCACTCCAAAACGGACACGCGCTTTGCCGAGGTTTTGCGGAGGATTTTGTTGTCATCTCCGGAACGAACGCGAGTACGGTCGGTTGTAACCATTCCGCTGCAATCGATTCCGCGACTTCGGCCCTTTGTCTAGGACCGGACGAAGACTCTGTTTGACATCCTGAACAAGGAGAACCTCCGATCTAGCCGTTAGCTCCCTCAATCACACCGGCGCTGGCACCCTCGAGTGCCACCCGACTTACTTCCAGTTCCTTCCTGAGAACCACACTAACCTCCCTATTTATGTAATTACTGTAAATATAGCCAAATTGTTCCCTATCCAGAGTGATTTGTGGAATCTTGTTCATTGCACTCCTTCTCCTGATCCTTCACCATTACCATCCACAATATATTATAATAATTTTATGTTTGCGGTTTATTTTTCATTATCACAGTTAAAATAATTTTGTTTTATTTATCAATAAATAACATAATTTTGTAACAAATAATGTGCAATAAACAATATTATTTTGTAGCAAATGTGCAATGATTGGCAATAAATAACATTATTTTGCAATTACTAGATTTATTAATTATTATTTTTTAATTCGTTACAATTTTTCGGAGCATTTTTAAATATAAATAGCGGTACTGCCGTATCGGCATAAGCGCGCGCCGGCCGTGCGCCATTTTTACGGCGTAGCACCTGAATTAGGGCTACCCGTTATACAGCACACTTTCATGAGAGCGCTTTAAAAC
The DNA here is from genome assembly GCF_000956235.1 of Wasmannia auropunctata. Lineage (NCBI taxonomy): Eukaryota > Metazoa > Arthropoda > Insecta > Hymenoptera > Formicidae > Wasmannia > Wasmannia auropunctata. The sequence goes on from NW_012026784.1 coordinate 2,882,667, forward strand.
AGCAACTTTCTCGCAAGCGCCTTGTTCGAAGAGAACAATGATTGTTTAAACAATCCACTAGGAGACCTCTTTTCTCGTAACAGAAAAATGTTTCAGCATGAAATAAATAGGCCGGATTTCGGCCACAAAAGCCAGACCAGGTTCTCTCGCAGATCACACATCGTAGTCTACAAAGCGACTGCTAGTCTTTTTTGAGACGAATATCCAGCTACCAGCAACACGCTACCGCCGATGAACGCTACCACGAACGGCCTGGCCACGAGTCCAGCCATACCTACAAGGAAGGTAATCAGGCCCTGCCGAATCGTAACACTAAGCGACGAACACCGATCGCGCTGAAGGAATGTATACGGAGCACGTAGAGTAGCAAGACGCCGATTGCCAAAGAGTGGAAACTCGTGCCGATTACGCTCGAGGAAGCAGCATTGACGAGACAACCACGCCTCGCATTAGCTACAGGAGATCCGCGAATACGGAGGCCTACATCACCCCGTTGGAATCCAGAGAGACTATCTTCCGAGGCAAATCTGCAAGTGTCATCTTCATTGCCAGACTAAACGTGGGAACCTTGCCGCACAGCAGACAAGATGACGCAGACGATCGAAACATATAGCTACGATAAAGCTATGCAGACGCTTTTGACCGAGGAACAATTCCATTATACCGAGACGTTACCTCACATATCATGGTGCCCGCGCAGACAATAGTCTCCGCCATCATTTTTGAATCGGTCTTTTTTAGGGCCAGCAAAACAATTCAAACATATACCGCACACACTCCTACACACATTGTATATTAGCAAAGCACACTTGAACATACAACACACACAAACTCTTGTATAACATTATATAGCACAAAAATAAATTAGATCTAAAAAACTCTACACAACGCGTAAAAAGTCTATTAAAAAAACCGTGACACTGCGGTGAACAATCACGTCTTCCTCGAACACGCGTGGGGAATTGCGATCAAGAGAAACATTACTCGAGAAGATTCGCAACGTTGGTCCAGAGCAACGCGCTCTCCATACACTCATCGCAGAAATACGCGCAAGCGTCCCCACATAAAAAATATAAAATTTAAAATTTAGAAAATATTTGTTTGAAAAACTGCGGGAATGAAGAAAAATGGTGGACCGATCAAAAGTGGCAGCCGTATGGCGCCACTCTGATTAGAGGCTCTCTATGTTCAGCTACATCGCTTTCCTGCTTACCGACGTACAATTCGGGTACTTACCGCAGCTGATCGGATGCTCAACTTTACTTGCAATTTTCTCCAAAGCCCATTCACGGAAACCCTTTTATTATGTTTGTACACATTAAACTCCCCCCATCCCCCTTTCGAATGAGCTATGGCTCATCTCATTCCGTATTTTACAGGTTGTGGCATCTCCTTGTCAGCCTAAAATCATTACCACAAATAAAGTTAAACCAGGAATATCCTATTCACAAGTTACTTTGAATAAACCAGTAAAACCAGTATCCGATACAACTGCAATAGAACATCCCATGTTACAGCTGTTACAGACCATGATGAAAACGCTTGAACGAGTCAATGAAAGATTCGACAAATTAGAGAGCAGAAGTACTAGTGATATACAAAGTGTCCCAAAACCCACGAATTTCCTTTTAAATGAAGATTCTTTAGAATATTCTAAGACAAAAATCCTAATACAAAAATGTCGAGACTATAATAGTTTTTAAATTAATAGCGATTAAAGTTGGCTAATCACAGAGCTGACATTTTGCGCGTTCAGGCACGATGATATGACAAGTGATAGAGATGCTATGAAAACCCTCTTAATAACGCCGAGATTATCATACAAATATACAATAATATTTTTGCTAAGAAATTATTTTTTATTTTATACAAAACCTATTTATACATTAAATAATCAATTAATATCGCAACATATGAAAAAATATCAATACAATTACGAGATATTACGATATGTGTCAACTGTTAAAATAAATTCATAACTATGTTCATTTATCTCGTATGGTGAATATTTTTGTAATAGATAAACCATTTTTAACATGAAAAGAATTGAATATGTTAATACAGTAAGACTGAAACATTACATTTCTATTACAAAAATATTCACCATACGAAGTTAATGATCATAGTTATAAATTTATTTTGACAGTTGACATATATCGTAATTAAGTAAATATCTCGTAATTGTATTGATATTTTTTCATATGTTGCGATATTAATTGATTATTTAATGTACAAATAGGTTTTGTATAAAAGAAAAAATAATTTCCTAGTAAAAATATTATTGCATATTTGTATGATAAACTCGGCATTATTAAGAGGGTCCTCGTAGCACCTCTATCACTTATCATATCATTGTGCCTGAGCGCAAAAAATGTCAGCTCTGTGATTAGCCAACTTTAATCGCTATTAATTTAAAAACTATTATAGTCTCGACATTTTCGTATTAGAATTAGGATTTTCGTCTTAGAATATTTTAAAGAATCCGCACTTAAAAGGAAATCCGCGGGTTTTGGAATACCTTGTATACAAGAAGAAATAATTTAATAGAACAACAGGATATACGTATAGCTACATGGAATGTCAATGGCATACTAAACAAAAAACAGAACTTAGAAGTCTTTTTCAATACTCAGCATATAGGTGTATGCCTTATCTCAGAGACACACATGAGAAGACAACCATATATTAAGGTAAGAGGATATAAAATCTACCGCGCTATTTACCTAAACAATCAAGCAAAGGGTGGTAGTGCGGTTATAATTAAGGAATCAATCAATCATTATGAGGAATGCCATTTACAACGTATAGATATATAGCTTACAGTGGTTGGAATTAAATCTACCAAGCAGAAACTGAGAGTCGGAGCAGTATACTGCTCAACCAGATATAATATAAAACAGGAAGAATACTAGATTATCCCTTCAACACCTTGGTGAAAGATTTATAGTAAGTGGTGATTTTAATGCAAAACACGTAGAGAGCTGAGAAAAGCTATCCATGGAACAGGTTGTATATATCATTCAACAGAAAAGCCTATTTATTTGCACACGGATCCAAATAAAACACCTAATAGATTAGATTTTTTCATAACAAAAAAAGTATCATTCAACTTCATTGAAGTTGAAGAAAACTTTAACCTGGATTCAGATCATTCAGCTGTTATATTAACGCTGTTATATTAACGTTGAGCTAAAGGATAATAAAAAGAATTGCTCGGCCTACTCTTGTTAATACATATAATCACTGATTGGAAAAGTTTTAGAATTGAATTTCAAAAAAGCATTAATTTGCATATAAATCTGAGAACAACGGAACAACTCGAAAAAGAAACTGAAAACTTTACCAGGCTTGTCCAAAAAGCTGTCTATAATAATACTAAAGAGATTACTCACATAACTAAAGGATTGAATTTCGGTTGAAATCAGGGAACTTGTTAAAGAAAAGAGAAGAGCTAGAAGAAGATGGCAGCAGACGTGGGATCCATCTGACAAGACTATCTTAAACAACAAGACTTAGAGATTCAAAAGAGAAATACAAAATCTTAAAGAAGAAACAATAAACATGTACCTGCAGAATTTGTCGGCGGATGGAAGACTGATTATTCACTCTGGAATATTCACTCTGGAAAGCAACCAAAAAGATTAGTAGGCCCGTAACTTCTATTCTTCTTATTAAAAGGGATGTAAATCCATGAGCCAAGGATAATAAACAGAAAGCGAAACTATTTGCTGAACACTTGGTTGATATATTCAAGCCCAATATAGGGCAAATGGACAATATCTTGGAGAAGGTAGATAATCGTAAATCAAAACATCACCCTTGTTACTCCAAAAGAAGTAACGGAGGAGACACAAATAAAACTGATTTGATTGAAAAATTTAAAACAAAACTGATGTTAAAAAAGGCACCGGAATTTGATTTGATCACTAGAGAAATCTTGAAACAACTGCCTAAAAAGGATATTGCAATGCTCACATACCTCATTAATGCAGTTTTCAGATTAAAACATGTTCCTGCTTGCTGGAAAATTGCAGAAGTGATCATGTTACCAAAACCAGGCAAACCACCTAATGATGTTAAATCTTATAGACCTATTTTTCTTGCCAATTGTCTCAAAATTTGAAAAGCTATTGCTGAGATTAAGAATGTGCGCTTGAAGAAAAACTAGAGTCCTCCTGGGTCTTATTACTTTCTGTAACGGGACGACTGTGCCTTCGGCTGTGCCGTGGCGAGGTATCGTTATCGGAGGCAGCTTGACGACTGTGGCTCGACCAGGATCCTTCCAAAAAGACGCTGACTAATTCCAGTAGTCTACGTCGCAATCCACGATAATTAGGTACTCCAAGAGAACCAGGTTTGCTTTCGTTACCGAACTCAGGCCTATTTATTAGATTGTCAAACATTTTTCTCGTGCGAGAAAATATGTCTCCTAGCGGATTGTTTAACGCTCAAAGGCACTCGCGAAAAAGTTGATATCTTTGAGCGCTCGCGGGACAATGTGCTGTATAACGGATAACCTTACAGGCGTTTCGCCGTAAAAATGGCGCGTGCATGGCGCGCGATTGTGTCGGCGCATGGAGGACTGGAGAGAGCATATCGGTGGTGGGGGTAAGAAATTTGTAATCGGAAATGACATCACCAGTCAACCATCTAACGTACTGTTCAGCCGTAAACGGCGCTATAGTAGAAGCTTTTGATTGGCTTTTGATCGAGCATGGAACTATGGAAGACTTTATTTCACATGTTAAGAGGTTACGTGACTCGTGAGATTGTTATATAATTATATTGAGGCTATTATATTATATAAATATATTTATATATATATAATTAAAAAATGGTTAGCTGTGTTTTGTGTGGTTTTTTCAAAGCAAAAAATTGTGGAGTTACTTTTCATATGTGAGTTTACGTTATATATTATATAGGTTATGTTTCATATGTATCTGTTATTATTATTACATTATCTGATATGTGAACTATTAAAATAATTTTTCTGTAAAACAATACATTCTAGATTTCCAAAAGACCCCACAAGATATATTATATAGGTAAATTTGGTAAATAAAGGCAGCAAGTGGAAACTGAAAAAAATTACTGTCATACGTTCAATTTTACCTAAGACTGTTTCGATAAAAGTTCTCTCAGTGTGACCCGTTTCAAACCACATGCGATCCCAAGTATTTGCGTAAAACGATTAAAATATGTGAGTTAATAGAATGAAATGTTGTGACTATCCTTGCGGTTCCGAAAGTTGAAAAACATGTAACTCAGCTCGCTTCAGACTAATTAAATTTTCATAGTAATAAATCCACTCGAATTTACCGCTCTACTTAAATATCCGGGTGCGGCCATATTGGTCAACCGTCTTAGATGAAACCCCCACCACTGATATGCTCTCTCCAGTCCTCCATGTGTCGGCGCGGCAGCGTCGCCACAAAACCGTTAAGGAAGAAATCAAAAGACATGCCGGGAAGCATGAAGTCCGGATACGTGATACTAAGAAATTTGCGCTGTTGTCTCGTCGCTTTGCAGTTGCTTGCTTTGAGCGGGAAATCTTGCGAGCAGTAAACTATACATAGTGTAAATAAAATAAAATTTTTTGTGCGTGTAAAACTGTTTTTTTGTTTCTAAAGTTTTTGATCAATATAATTTTCTTGTGTACAGTATATCTCTAAAAGACTTTCTTAATTTATTAATTCTTCATACATTTTTAAAGTTTTGACGTTTAAATTCCGAATACCTTGTATATAAAATCGGAGAGTGATATGAAAGATAACAGTTAATTTATTTAGTAGCTTTATTTTTACAAAATACATATAAGTATTTTTTAATTAAGATTATTTATATATTGTATATAAGTGCTAAAAATAGTTAATTTTTCAAATGTTATGTAACACAAATTTTATATAATATAAACATAATTATGTAAATTTTAGAATATATGATAAATGTACTTCTATGAATAACGATCTATTTATTTGTTAAAAGTACATCGAATGTATAAACTATTTTTTTTTTATTTTTTATAGGTCTCCTGAAATAATCAATGAGATTTATCCTTATTTTAAGAATTGTCGCTCTAATCTTAATGCAAATATTTCCGAATTTCCCCCGCATGATGATAGCTTAATAAATGTTAAAGATTGTGCGAATTGCGACGAAAATTTGGGTAACATTGTAAATATTATGGTCTCCTATGATATGGGATGGAGCAAACGAGGAAACGGAAGGAGTTATGACAGCCTCAATGGTTACGGCGCTATCATTGGTTTCCTTAGTGAACAAATTTTGGATTTCTCCACCCATAATCGTAAATGTAAAAAATGCGATATGGGTCACTCGAGCATTGAGCACGATTGTAGGAAAAATTTCAAAGGAAGTGCTAAGGCAATGGAGGCAGATGCACATGCTGAATTAGTAAACCGTAGCAATATTCTCAAAGAGGCAGGACTCAGTGTCCGTGTCTTAATTGGTGATGAGGATAGTAGCACTATCGCATCAGTGCGTAGCGAAAGCTCACAACGTATATTTAAATTGGCTGATTCGAACCACATTAAAAAGTATTTTGGAAATGATTTGTACGAGTTAAAAAAAAGCTTAAAAAAATTGAGTAAAAAAGGCACAATTCCCAACATAATAAAATATTTCAAATATGCGGTTGCTTAAAATAAAGGGAAAAGTATTGAGTTGGCGGCTACATTACGTAGTATTCCAGATCATTTGTTTGATCATCATGAAAATTGTAAGGAGTGGTGTACACGCGAGTCTGAAAATGGCAATAAATTACAAACGGTTTTACTAAAAGATCTTAATTTTTACATTAAATTACGTGAACTGTTTTCAAAATATGCAAACAATGCAGCAAAATTTTCTGTTGCCGCTTCAAGTCAAGCGAATGAGAGTGTTAATAATATAATGTGTCACAAAACTCTTAAAAATCACTGCTATTATCTTAGCGAATCTAGCGATTATCGCTACTCAAGTACCGTATGTACTATAAATGATGGTGAAAATTATTTATTAAATGTAGAAAAAGAGTTGTGTGTATCACCTGGTAAGCATACCAAAGAATTTGCAAGTAGACGAGATAAAATTAGACGTAAAAGAACAATAAAACCAAAATTGCCTTCTACAAAATGTCGTAGTAACATTTTGAGTCAAGAGAGAACATTATTACGAGAACAAAAAGAAAAGGCAGAAGGAATTCAATATCAATCTAATTGTGGGCTTTAGACGCAGAAAGTTCATCTATTGATATTGATGTCTCACTTGTCGAAACTACGTCTCAAAATCTTGAAAAATCCCCTAATGATTACAAAATCGTCTATTTCAATTTGGAAACATCAGGTTTTAGTGAAACTGCAGACGTTCTGCAGATTGCAGTTAAATGTGGGGAACAAAATTTTTCAGTATACGTGAATCCTACACAATCAATCGCAGAAGGTGCATCTAAAGTCACTGGTTTAAATAATATTAATGGAGAATTGTTTTTGCATGGTACAAAAGTTGATTCCGTTCCCTCTCGAGATGCATTATACTTATTTTTACAATTTCTTCAATTATTATCTTAGCTATGTATACTAGTTGCTCATAATTCGATTGCAAGATTCGATGTTTCACATTTACTCCGAGCTATAAAAAGTCATAACATGATAGACGATTTTAAACAAATTATTGGTGAATTCTCTGATTCGCTGGTTTTACTTGAAAAGAAATTTTCTGATGGAAAAGGTCCAGGATCATTTAAACTATCTACATTAGTTCAGAATTTCTTGCAAAGAAATGATAACGAAAACTTCCATAATGCTACGTACGATGTTGAAGTATTAGAAAACATTGTTGGCTTAACAATTTCGAATGAAAAAATATTTAAAAATACAAAATCTTTCGTAGCTTCATTAATATATGAGACAATTACAAAACAGTCACGTTAAATTTTTACATGTTTTGAATGGTATAATCTCTAACGGAATGATTTAAAAAATGGCAACTAGTAATATTACTTAAAAAAAACTAAAAACGATTCATACTGAAAAAGGGAAAGAGGCAGTCGTGGAACTTTCGACCAAATTGAATAAAAAACCACGTGTCACAAAGAATAAAAAGATCTTAAGTGCAATTATCAAATTTCTAGATAAAAATTAATAATTTTTTTTTATTATCATTCCTATCATTTCTTTTTTCTCGTTATATTCTTATGTTGCTATCTTATTTTATGTTTTAGTTATATTAAAGAATGTTAATTATATATTAATTATTATAATAGAATACAACAAAGTTGTATTATAAGCGTTAAATATATAATTTTATTACATATTTTATTATATCAAGTATTATTATAATAGAATGTAACGAAAATGTAATTATTACACAATAGCAAAATCTCTATTTGATAAGAGCATCAGCACTTATATGTGATAAAGTGCCAATGAGCCAAAGAACAATAAATATTATTTAATATTAATTTCACTTATAAGTCATTGTGTTCTTTTAAACAAATTTTTTAACTAATAATTTCTTTTTATGTGTTTGTACATTGTCTATGTTTCGCGTGGTGCTCCGTCTAATTAAAAAATCTTTTTGCGTTTAAAGTGCGCATGCGTACATGGTTGTTACATTTTCATAACCTAACCAGAAGCTTTAACGCGTTGAATAATGCGTATGTTACATACTTTGTTTAATTACAGTTTTTAAACTAAATGGTCTACAATTTTGAAAATCTTTTGTAACATTTTGTTCGCGTTGCGACTGATGCGTGGCGGGATCTATCAGACGGGAAGAACGAACGGAACTCGACACAGTCTTATTAATAGCACACAAGAACAACGTTTATTACTGTACAATATTTACAAGAAAAGGGCAAATAAGCCAAAAAAAGGAGAAAAAAAATAAAATCACAAAAAGAATTGAGTCGCTATAGAAAGGGCCTCGGAGACTGTTCGGCTCCGGCGCGGATGCACGACAGTTACCGATTCGCGTAACACGGGCTTGGCTCGATTAGATAAAAACGAGTAGCGCCCGGCGTCTGACGACCCGGGTTTTTATACCCTGCTTCGCGGCGTTCGCGAGTGACTAATTCCGCCTGGCAACATGATCAAAAATGTTTGTCAGTGACGCGATGGCTCAGCTGATCCGCTCCTCGTTTTGACAACGGTCAGCTGAGACCGGTGACTCAGTACCCGAGTTCCTGTCAGCTGTTTTTTTCGAATTTGGTCCCGTGTTTACGTAAGATGTTTGTGCGAGCGCGACCGAGAAAAACACCATGCTGCGTGCAGGCCCGAGTGATGTCATGCAACTATTCGTTGTTTTTTTCCTGCGCCCGATTCTTGCGCCTTTCCGCGAGGCATACCGCGGATTCGCGAACACATTTATATACTCTTGTTTTATATCATATTCCTTTTTCATAACAATCCTAAGAATGGTATGGATGCTATAATTAAAAATCTGACGTTAACTTGAGTTGAGTACATGCGTCACATGTAAAAACTATAAATTTTAATTGCAATTATCTCAAAAACTAGACGGTCAATATGTTTCTAATTGCATACAAACATAGAGAGCACTTCAATTTATTTGTATTTAAAATTTTAGTACATTCGTAAGAAAGTCATTTTATGCAAGTACTACCTTAAGATTATGTTATAATTATAATTCAAAATAATTTTTTTATTGTTTAATTTATTGTTCACCCCACCAAAAATTTTTTTTATTTTTCAATTATTTTTTGCCAAATTAAAGATTATTTTAAGATTAATTGAACCATGTGTGATAAAGTTATTTTCCGAAGTATCATTTTCGAGAAATAATTATAAACGCCTCTGTGCGCATACCATCTGTGCTCGTTTACGCTATGCGCACGCAGCAATACTTCTCGCAACACGTTTTGCTCGCATTTTTGCATTTAACAGGCGATAACGATGAAAGTAAATCTATTTCCGCAATATCCTGCGGATGTATTACTATAAATCGTTTTTATCGCGTACGGCTGAACTACGCTTACAAAGCATTTGAATGTCATATAAGTGTCAAGTTAAATTGACATAAACAAATCTATTGCGGAAACAGCCTGTATTTACGTATAATCACAGAAATATTTTTGTTTGAATAATTACCCTGTTAAAAAAAATCTATAGAAAACGATAAGAACTGATAGGATCTGCCAAATATTTTATCGTGTCCTTTCGTATCTATCGTTCCACTTTTTCTATTCCGAAAGAAATGTTATCGTTTCCTATTATTTTCTATCATTATCTGATAAATCAGGAGACGCGGTAGCGTCTTCCGCCAAGTATATTTTTTCGCTACGTGACGGTCAAGAAATATTTTTGTGCTTACAGAAACGCTACAGTGTATCCTTTATCGGACGGATAACGTTTCTGTAGGAATAAATTATTATATCATTTAATTATATGGATACTATCGGTAAATGGCTATTTTGTGAAAAAATCTATATTTTTCCAATCACAATGCTGTAATAGCAATGGCCATAAGTGCATTTGGTGCATTTAAGCGCATAAAGTGTATGCATTTTTTTGCCCGATATTATGTTATTCAGATTTGTCGTCGTCGTCGTCGTCGTTATCGCCGTCGTCTTCGTCGCAAAATTTCAATCTTGTCCCCTTTTGTCTATAATTTATAATTTCGTCGCTGTTGTTGTCGCTGTCTTTTTCTTCGCTTTTTTTCATAAAATTTCAATGTTGTATGGTCTCTGGTCTTCTATATCGTCGTCGTCGTCTTCTTCGCAAATTTCAATAATGTTCAGAAATGCAAAAAAAAGAAAAGGAATGTAAAACACAAATCACACGTTTATTTCTTATTTACACTATTTACAGTTTCGCCTCTCGGCCGCGAGATCTTTGCGCAAGCGAGCGACTTGAGCAACGGGCGCGGCGCGACGATCTTGAAGCGAGCGACTTCGCGGGCTCTGCTAGCGACAGAGACTTTTTCCTTTTTCTTGAAATCTGCAAGCGACAGATTTTAACGCGTATGGTTTCGGTCGTGTGTTCCGCAAGCGACGGAACTCTCGATAGAATTCTCTTGAACACGAATCTAAGCGAAGATCGAAGCTGTGAACTCGTGGAACGGTGCAAGAAAACAGAACCCCGTCGCCGGTTTGCACCCTTCTTTTATACTCTCTCAACTCTAGAATGTTCTCGAAACTCCTCTATGGGGAAGTGACGTATGGGGAGGAACATTCCAGAGTCGTGAGAGCAGATGATTTTTTAGTTCAACAACAATAGTTGTTGACCAGATTCCAAGCTTGTTATTCGAGCTTGGGCGCCCAGTAGCGGGCGCACATTCGAATTCTCCCCACATGGCGCCGGGAGACGTATGGCAGTAGAGCGATTCACCCCGTGGTTCGCGCGGAAGCCGCTGGGCGGCGCGCGCGAAACACGGTGCGATTAATTATGGTCGGGCAACTCCGAACATCAACCTTGTCCCTTTTTTCAATCTTGTCCCTCGTCTTTCTTTTGGCTTTCTCGTTTCTCTCACGACTTTCTCGTCTGTTTCTCTGCTTTTTAGTCTCTCTCACAACTCTCTTGTGGTCATCGTCGAGGAAGTGAGTGTCTACGTGTTTGCCATCGAGGAATTGAATGTCTAGGTGTCGTCTAGGTCTTCGCCGTCGAGGAAGTGAATGTCTACGTGGTCGCTGTCGATGAAGTGAGTGTCAAAATGTTCGCCGTCTAGGAACTAAGTGTTTGGTGTTGTCTAGGTCTTTGCCATCGAGGAACTAAGTGTTTAGGTATCGTTCAAGTCTTCGCCGTCGAGGAAGTGAATGTCTACGTGGTCGCCGTCAATGAAGTGAGTGTCAAAATATTCGCCGTCAAGGAACCAAGTGTTTGGTGTTGTCTAGGTCTTTGCCATAAAGGAACTAAGTGTTTAGGTGTCGTCCAGGTTTTCGCCGTCAAGGAAGTAAATGTCTAAAAGATTGCCATCAAGGAACTAAATGTCTAGGAGTTGTCTAAACCTTCATTGTCGAGGAAGTAAGTGTCTACGTGTTCGCCGTCGAGAAACTAAGTGTCTAGGTGTTGTCTAAGTCTTCGCCATCGAAGAACTAAATGTTTAGGTGTCGTCCAGTTTTCGTCGTCGAGGAAGTAAATGTCTGAGAGTCGCCTAAGTCTTCGCTGTCGAGGAAGTGAGTGTCTACGTCTTCACCGTCGAGGAACTAAATGTCTAGGTATCGTTTAGGTCTTCGCCGTCGATAAAATAAATGTCTATGAGTTGTCTAGGCCTTCGCTGTCGAGGAAGTGAATGTCTACGTATGCGCCGTCGACGAACTAAGTGTTTACGTGTCATCTAGGTCTTCGCCATCGAGGAAGTGAATATCTATGTGATCGCTGTCGAGGAAGTGAGTGTCTAGGTGTCGTTTAGATCTTCGTCATCGAGGAAATGAATATTTACGTGGTCGCCGTCAAGGAAATGAATGTCTACGTGGTCGCCGTCGAGGAACTAAGTGACTAGGTATCGTCTAGGTCTTCGCCATCAAAGAATTGAATGTCTACGTGATCGCCGTCGAGGAACTAAGTATCTACGCGTTTTCTAAGTCTTCACCATCGAGGAAGTGAATGTTTACGTGGTCGCCATCGAGAAAATGTGTGTCTACGTGTTTACCGTTGAGAAACTAAGTGTCTACGTATTGTCTAGATCTTTGCCGTCGATGAAGCAAATGTCTATGTAGTCGCCGTTAAAGAATTAAGTGTCTTCTAGGTCTCGCCTCACTCTCGCCTTTCTCATCTCTTTTACAGCTCTCTCGTCTTTTTAACAATTTTCTCGTCTCTTCCTCAGAACCCTCATCTCTCTCATGACTCTCTTGACTCTTTAACAATTCTATCGTCTCTTTTTCAGTACTCTCGCCCCTCTTACAACTCTCTCGTCTCTTCTACAGTTTTCTTATCTTTTTCACGGCTCTCTCGTATTCCTCACATCTTTCTCAGCTGTTTCTCTGCTTTCTCATCTCTTTCTCAGAACCCTCATCTCTCTCCCGATTTTTTCGTCTTTTTTACGACTTTCACCTCTCTTTCAACACTCTCGTCTTTCTAACAATTTTCTTGTTTCTTTCTCGGTACCCTTGCTTCTCTCACGGCTCTCTTGTTTTTCTCATGAGTTTCTCGTCTCTCCCACGGCGTTCTTATCTCTGTCACAATTTTCTTGCTCTCACGGTTCTCTCGTTCCTCTCACAGCTTTCGTGTCTCTCTTATGGTCTTAGTGATGATATACGATTCATTTAATCATTAAAATAAAATAAAATGAATATATATATAAATTATATAAAAAATAAAACGAATAGAACATGAAATGAATTAAATAAAAAAATAAGGAATGATATAAGTAAAATAAATACAATCAAATAAATAAACAAATAAAGCATGAAACGAATAAAATGAAAAATAAAATGCAATGAAACAAAAATAAAATGTAATAAAATAAATAAGAAATAAATATTAAAATGCAAAGTAAAAAAGACAAAATAATATAAATATTTTGTATTTGTGTGAATAATAGGTTGTTAGGAATGTAACACTAATAATGACTAAAAAGTAATATTTCTAAAGTAGCTTTGTTTATCTTGATATTTAAACAATAAGGATAAAATGGTTTCGTAAACGCTGTATTTTATTATAATTGATCTAAAAAACCAAATTGGTATTATTTTCAATGTATAATACAATCAATGAAATCATTTTGTAAATATTATACTTCGAAAAAATCTGTTGTATTAAATTTAAAAAAATTCAAATGGTATTATTTTTAATGTATAACACAATCACGCAAAATCATTTTATTATTAATGAAACAAAAACTTAGCAAAAATTAGTGAAATCCGTGGAAAAAAGGCAATAAAAATGTAAAAAAACCGCCAAGTATATTTTTTAACGTTTTTACCTTGAAAAAATTTGTATCAAATTAAAAAAAATGAGACCTTTGTATCATTTTAAATATGTAATACGACTTCGAAAAAAAAACTGTTGTTAAATCATAAAAAAATTTAAGTGTCGTTATCTTCAATATATAACAATCACGGAAAATTATTTTGTAATTAATATACCCCGAAAAAAACTATTATACCGAATTAAACAAACAAATTCCAAAAAAGTTGTATTATCTCTAACGTATACATGATTAAAAAAAAATTTAATACTACCAAAAAGAAGTGAAATCAAAATATTATTTCTAATATATTTATTGTAATTAAATTAAAAACTAAAAAAAAAATATACTTCGAAGAAAAATATTGTATCAAATTAAACAAATAAAATTCAAGTTGTATTATTTTCAATGTATACGTAAAAAATAAAAACAAGAAATGCAATAGATAGCGTAATGAGGACCGCAAAAATTAAAAAGGCAAAATTAAATTTTGATAACAAGTAGCAAATTACGCGACAGAAATATCAAAGATAGGAAGAAATCTCCAGCAACATACTTGGCGCGCCCGTTTTTATATATAAACTTATGGAAATATAATACATGCAATTCATGCTAACAATACATTATTTATTAATAGTTAGTTAATTATTTATTAATAGTTAGTTACATTAATTATTAATATAAATATTTTATGTTAATTAAAAGATTAAATA
>NW_012026784.1:2897295-2900063 GCF_000956235.1 Wasmannia auropunctata
AGATAATGGTTTAAACGGATTTCATGTATTATTTATATTTTGCCAGAAAAAAATTCCTAAAAATTAGCTTGTTTTTTATCTCGTCAGGGTATACTAATCCCTTAAGGTGTTCTACCGTGATAATGAAGTGCGAATTTGCATGTTAATTTTTGACCACTTTTTCGAGCTCCCTGGCCCACTGTGGGATGTATTGATTATTGAGCGATAGTGTGTTATTTTACGTTCTGTTTATCTTATAGTAAAGCTTTAATCTTTTTTCTTGACAAAATGAACGTTGATAAATCTCAAACAGCTAATAATAATTTTCAAACTGAATTAACCATTACAATTTCATTAGAGTGTTGATGGCAAAAATGGGGCTAATTACAGGCTAAACAGGTGTCAAATACATCTGTTTCAACTAAAATCACCTGATTTCGATAATTCTTACAATAATAAAATGTTTCTTATAATTTAAAATTCAAGTAGGATCTTATGGCCCTTTTTTTAACGCAAAAATCGAAGATGTACAAAATATCAAAATATTGAAGCAGTTTGTATTTTCTGCATATATCTTTATATTTATTTATTATGTTTATTACAATGACTGTATTATGTTTATTCTTCTAAATGACAATTCCGTAGATGAAATTACCAACACTGACGAAGAAAAAATGGACAGTAAAGCAAAAGCATTGGAAGAATTGAACGAATTGGGAGAAACTTTACTTAAACAAAGTTTATCGGGTACAGTGTCAACTACACGCTTGTCACAAAGGTAAGCATATTTATGTATATTGAACTTTAACTCTAAATAAATTATTAAAAACCTAGAAGTCTCTGATTCAGGAAGGTCTTCTCTAGACTTGATTTCATATATGGTAGCTAATTATTTCAGGATTAGGAAGTAACGCGATACTTGTGCAATGTTATCATTACTGTTACTTTTTTTTCGATAATGATATTTTTTACTGTTTGTAACGATAATATTATTACAATAATAATGAATCCAGATTACTTCTATCGTTATTTTAGTTCTTTATTATTTTTATATATTTATTCAATGTATCACATTTTTTATTAAAGATAGAGATGGAGGTAGAAATATTTTATTTAAATCGAAATTTAAATATTGACAAATATTTTGTACCATAGACGATTTTCAAAGGGCGACATTGATAATGTGTATAATTTTTAGTTTTAATATATATATATATATATATATATATATATATGTGTGCACATGGTTCTTACATTACCAAGGCTGTACATTCCAAAACGTTTTCGAGGAAAATTTTACTAAAAAGTTATAGTTTACGTATGCTATAGTTTTTTAATAAAATTTTCCTAGATTTTACCAGATACATGCTCAATAATATTTTGAAATTGATTCGTCAACACGTAAGCTGCGTTCGCTAGTACAGTTTACATTACGTATGCTATACTTTTTTTAGTAAAATTTTCCTCGAAAGCAACGTTTTAGAATTAGCCCAAGAATACTTTAGTGACGAATAACAATAGCATCAGTGTTGCCATTACAAAAAAAATTATGAATGCGTTCAATATCAATTCAATCAATGGCGCCTCGATATTTTAAAAGTCAGTATTTTATATTTATTAGGTAGCATTTTGAACTATCTATTGTATATTATACTGAACTATCTATTGTATATTATGTAAG
Organism: Wasmannia auropunctata; assembly: GCF_000956235.1. Classification (NCBI taxonomy): domain Eukaryota; kingdom Metazoa; phylum Arthropoda; class Insecta; order Hymenoptera; family Formicidae; genus Wasmannia; species Wasmannia auropunctata. The sequence continues at coordinate 2,898,956 of NW_012026784.1, forward strand.
GTGAACTTACATAAGATAGATTTTCAGTACTAGCAGTAAAAATAATTTAATAAAATTTTTGAAAAAAATTACGCGTTTGTGAATCTAAAGATAAGTACATTAAAAAATAAAAATATGCTAATATAAAGAATTAGAAGATTTATCACGGTTTATCACAAAAGTTTAATGTATAGAAAAGCTTGTGTATGTGTGCTATATAGAGAGACTAGTTATTTAACGTTTTAAATCTTAATGTTATTACATTTGATTATTAAACAATTATAGTTTTAAAATCAAATATTTTACCATATGTTTCACAGTCAGTGGTCGAATTGATAAAGATGTGTGCTTTGAAATAGTCAGGAAGAATACCAGATTCGAACTCTGATTGACAATGAGATAATATTTTTTGCAATAAGTTCTGTGTTGTGTTTGATGCTTAAATATTATTAAGAAAGTTTTCCAGTTTTGTTTACATTATATAAAAACTTGATCGAAGGAGGAAAACCCATAAGAGTCGATTTCGGCATTTTTCACATTTTGTCCAAACTCATGAAAATCTATATTTTGAGGTCAATTACATTCGATTCGAGTGATTCCAACTTAAACGGAGCGATGGAGTTGCCATATTTATTCGGAAATCAATATTTTGATTGTCGTATTGAAAAATAATTTGAATTATTCTGGAATTATTTGAATTATTCTGGGATTATTTGAATTATTCTTTATTGAGATTACAGTTCTCAAATCTCGAATTAGCGAATCTCTTCTCTTTTGTGGATTTTTCGAGCAGTGTATTTATTTTTATCTCATTATTATGGCCCGCGGACATTGAAGCACGATCATGAGGCGAACGCTACGCGCTTTGTTTTCATTGAGTAGGTCGTACGCTAGCTGATTACTATTTCACTCCAAAATCCTGACGAATGAATCTAGACTAGAGTCCTAGAAAACAGAGATGCGACATTGAAGGATATGGTCTGATTGGCTGTCTAAATCACATGACAAAGCACCAATCAAATGATCAAAGCGCCATTTTAATTCACTATTGCACCTAATGCATCAAAATACAGCTTTGTAAAATATGTACATATAAATTATATAGAGAAAAATTAAGACAATACAAAGT
>NW_012026784.1:2900083-2903150 GCF_000956235.1 Wasmannia auropunctata
TGCATCAACTGTCATCAGCTTATAAGGTTAGGAGTACTTTACTGAATTAAAATGGCGGTGGCTACCTAACCTAACTGACGCCGTGTCGCATCTTTGTATTCTAGGACTCTAATCTAGACTTGTGACCAAAATCCGTTGGATTTTCAAATCCGTAAATGGTTTAATTAAAACATGGAAAATGCTGGCTAATGTTTCCTAACACTCAAATACTATACATCGGAGACTACGTAAGAATTGTATCCGCACTGTGTAATGCTTACCGACCACTTCGAGTTCAAGTAACATCACAGGTGATGAAATAATTGCTCAAAGAATATTCGCTTTGTCTAAAAAACCCAATAATCTTCAAAAGATTGTAGAAGATGAAAAGTGGTTCAGCTGAAAGACCACTATTTGAAGAGAAAATACAGGCAACATCCATTACAGATTTTCCGTGTTTGACATTCCAAGATCTTCACAGAATAACGATCAAGAGACGCGGTAATGACTTGGCGTCAAGTGTTTATGTCAAGTATAAGTCAACAAGCCATGCTGGGTCTCTTCACGCGAGCCGCCGCGTTGCGAACACCCGAGATTATGAGATCTCAATAACGGTCAAACCGATTAAGTTCCAAGTAGGCTCAATCGACAGTTTGGGTTCGATTTGTGTAATGAGTGTTTTTATGTTTTTTCTACGTGCCATACGAGCGGAGATATTGCAATGCAAAGTCCAAAATGTGGGAATTTAAGATTAAAAAACGTCATCATTATCATTGTTATTATTATCATTGTCGTCGCCCAGTTGCGGGATGGGGGAAGTGTTCTTTTACAATTTATGACGCAAGAGGCACTAGAGCACTAGGATTTCTAACCTTGCAGTTTCGATCGATTGATGTGATAATACAACAGATAAAACAGATCGGTGTACATTTAATGATTTTTTATTATAACGTAAATAAAAGTAAGAATCAATCGTATTAAAGAATCACTGAGCGCTCACTGATCTGTTTTTTTTTCTACTGAACGCATATATTTTTTCCAGTGACAAGTGAAGTTATTTATCAATAACATCAAAAAGTAAATATAGTACGCAAAAAAATTAGGGGAGCACTTTAAAAACTGCAAATTCTGTCAATTTTAAGAAACCATCTCGGCTTCTAGGAATCGTAGGACATTGTTCCTTAGTGCATTTTCAAAGGTAAGGCCTCTACTTTAAAATGGCCTAAATGAATTAAATTTTTCGTCCCATTAAACTGTTTTTTTCGTGAAAATCAAAAGCAGAGGGTGTTAGAGTCTTAAAAATATTATGACATTGCAGCCTTCCATGGACAAAGCAACAACGAGGCGAAAAATGTCACCGCAATAGTTTCGAAGCCGAGAAAATTCCCTTTAAAATGGCATAAAGAAAATTGTTCGAGCTTGCCTAGGAGCTGAGTTATCAGGTTCCAAAGAATAGTATACCCGATTTTTTGCAAGATTTTGATTAAGTACCGCCGACATTCGCGTTATCCGATGTGCACCACGAGGAGGTTGCTCGGTCGGAGTTTGCACATCATGGTGTGCGCGCGCGCGCGTGTGCGTGTGCGTGTGCGTGTGTGTGTGTGTGTGTGTGTGTGGGTTGTGAAATGGGGATGGTTAGATAGATGTATGTGTGCATATTATTCAATATACGGTATTCCCGCCCCTTCGGCGAATCACCTCAAGCAGTCTCTACCTCATATTGATGCATCTACTGATTCCATTTTGAGGGTTTTCCTGCCAAATCTCTTGGAGAATTCTTTCGAGTTCTGCGAGCGTCGTTGGCTGTCTCGGATAATCTCTCAACCGACGACTCATCAAGTCCCAGACGTGTTCAATAGGATTTAGGTCTGGGCTTATTGCTGTATGATTGAAAACCGTAATATCGTAATCCTGTAGAAACTGTCATTATCCAAGACAGCCAACGACGCTTGCAGAACTCGAAAGAATTCTCCAAAAGATTTGGCAGGAAATTCCTTAAAATGAAATCAGTAGATGCATCAATATCAGGAAGAGACTGTTTGAGGTGATTCGCCGAAGGGGCGGGAATACCGCATATTGAGTAGAATGCGCACATACAACTATCCAACCATCCACATTTCACAACCACCCATAACACGCACGTACGCACGCGCGCGCACACCATGAAGTGCAAACTCCGACCGAGCAACATCGAATAACGCGAATGTCGACGGTACTTAATCGAAATCTTGCAAAAAATCGGGTATACTTTGGAACCTGATAACTCAGCTCCTAGGCCAGCTAGAACAATTTTCTTCATGCCATTTTAAAAGGAATTTTCTCGGCTTCGAAACTAATGCGGTGACATTTTTTGCCTCGTTACTTTGTCCATGGAAGGCTGCAATGTCGTAATATTTTTAAGACTAACACCCTCTGCTTTTGGTTTTCACGAAAAAAACAGTTTAATGGGACGAAAAATTTAATTCACTTAGGCCATTTTAAAGTAGAGGCCTTATCCTTGAAAATGCGCTAAGAAACAATGTCCTGCGATTCCTAAAAGCCGAGATGGTTTCTTAAAATTGACAAAATTTGCAGTTTTTAAAGTGCTCCCCTAATTTTTTTGCGTAGTGTATATATATCTCGGATTAATGTTTGCGAAGAATTTTTTATTTGAGGAGAATTATCCCATCATATATTCTATTCTTATGATTTTTTTACTTACTGTCATAACAGAAATTGTAAACCATCTATTGGACGAAGATTACAGATAATTAAAGTATGTTAAAAAACATTTTTTATATATTGCATTATATCTATATGATATTAGTGTTATAATTAACTATATATATATTTATTTATACTGTTATAACTAATTAATTATTTTAGTAGATATTTATATAAGTATTACATAATACACTTCTCAACAAAATTAAAGCACCACTTATTCTACCCTCCAAAAATAGGCAAAATTCAAGAGAATGCAACTTCGTCAAAAATGATCGTATCGAGATGTTCAAAAAAGCATTTTACAGCTTGAAATCTCTACTTTCCAAATCGGTACTTGAGAAAACGATCCTACTGATCTTTCATGGAATTACACGGATAGAAA
>NW_012026784.1:2903200-2903811 GCF_000956235.1 Wasmannia auropunctata
TAAGAGAGTCGTTCGATTCTCGTCCTCCCGGTCCGCTATCCGACACACACCCGCGTCGCTTATCTTACCCGCGATCGTCTGTAATTAGCACGGGCATCCTGGCGTGGCGTTAGTCCGCCAAGGATCGGCGCCGGAATACGCGCTCCGTCCCGCGCGTCTCGCGAGTACCACGCGAGGTACTCGCCGCTGTAATTCACTCGCCCTGCGAGACCATCGAAAATACACGCCTCTTATTTCATATTAATTTCCGGAGCAATTATTTTTCCTCCTTGTCGCTCTCCTAAACCTCGCATTTAACGAACCGCCCCTCTACCTTTGTCGGAGCTGGTTGGCCGGCCTTCCGCGCCGTCGTTGTTCGCCCGTCCGGACTTTCGCGGAAATCGGAATCGGAGATAGCTCGGATATTATATAAATTTGGTTCGCTCACGCGGGCCTGGCGCCCAAACCCCGCTTCCATCCGCGGAGACGATTACGGTAACGTCTGAATTGAAGGTGTTAAACTTAATTCCTGCCGCTCGCTACTAGAGGGTGCTGGCTCCAACGCTGGCGAGTTTCGACGATGACGTCATATGTTTTTTGTAGTTTAAACATCGCTGAAAGTGATTCAATCC
>NW_012026784.1:2903861-2904371 GCF_000956235.1 Wasmannia auropunctata
TGTCGCATGTTTCTTTCTTCAAGTGATTTTTCAGTCAACGAATAATTAATCAACACGGATTAATAATAATTAAGTAATAAATTTGATATTAAAATCAGTCGATTGCTTGCTATCGTCGTGAACGAGTCGTGAGTTAATAAATCGTTGTGTTTCTTTTTCTTTCTTCGTATGATTTTTCAGTGGACGGATAATTAATCGACAGTGATTGTAAGTTACGTAACGGATATTAATTAGTAGATACATTAATAGATTTCTTGTGATTTCTTCAAATGAATATTTTGTATGTGAATCGAGTGTAAAATGTTGAAGTGACACGGTTTGTAAAAAAAAGAATTAATTACTAATTAATTATTTAATCTGTATCAGTCAGTGGATAACTTGTGACGTTTACATTAAAACTATTAAAAATTTAATAAAATAAACACTCATTACGTGGAAATCACATCAAAATGAGAATTTATCTATCTTTTTCGAGAAGCTACAGAAGTCGACAAATCTTTAAAAGGTAAG
>NW_012026784.1:2904421-2907580 GCF_000956235.1 Wasmannia auropunctata
TATAGCTTGAAATCTCTACTTTTCAGATCGACACTTTAGAAAAGGATCCTATTTATTTTTTATGGAATTATATAGGTCCAAATGAAAATGCGTCAAATCTCCAAAAATGTGTACTAAATTTAAAAGGTTTCATAAACTAAAAATCGCACACAAATGCAGTTTACTGCTTTTGAAAGAGTGAATCTTTACCTTCAATTTGCTTTTTTGTTGAGCGTTGTACAATTTTTTTCACCGAGTTATTCAACATTGAAGCAAAAAGGACCATTTTTGCTAAAAAAAAAGCAAATTAAAGGTAAAGATTCAGTCTTTCAAAAGCTGTAAACTGCATTTGCATGCGATTTTTTATTCGCGCCATGGAACTTGTCGAAGTTCGTAAAAAATTTTGAGATTTGTCGGGTCTCTTTTTCTATCCGTGTAATTCCATGAAAAATCAGTAGGATCGTTTTCTCAAGTACCGATTTAGAAAGTAGAGATTTCAAGCTGTAAAATGCTTTTTTGAACATTTCGATACGATCATTTTTGACGAAGTTACATTCTCTTGAATTTTGCCTATTTTGGAGGGTAGAGTAAGTGATGCTTTAATTTTGTTGAGAAGTGTAGTTATAACTGATTATTTATTTTTAGTAGAAAGATGAAAGGCCAGACCAATCAACATTCTCTCTTTTACTTATATATTTCCGTGTGATAGAGGTTACATAATCTCTCATGAGCTTGGTAAAAAAATCACGAGGATAACATGCAACGGGGCAATTCTTCTCGAGTAAAAGATCCTCTGTGAACAGGCATTAATCCGAAGTATATCATTCATAATTTACTCGAGGAGAATTTTCGTGTCGCATATCCTATTCTCATAATTTTTTTACTGAGCTTATAACAGATATTATAAACTATCTATTGGACGAATCCATATTACAGATAAGTTATTATCCAAAAAAATCATTATTTTTTTATATTAATTTTTATATATTACACTATAATTATAACTATTTTAGTAGAAAGATGAAAGGCTAGATCCATCTACATTGCCTCCTCTATATATCTTTCCGTTACACAATTTCTGTTATGAGCCCAGTAAAAAAAGCACGAGAATGGGATAATATGCGATGAAGCAATTTTCCTCGAGTAAAACATCCTCCCCAAACAAGCATTAATCCAAGGTATGCTATAACATTACAAAATGCGTGATATCGTTACAAAATTGACTTAAAAAAAAAAGTAAAATAAGGGTGTCAAGTGTAAGCTTCTTGAGAAAAAAACTTGTATCCAAATTAAATATAATTTTTTGAAAAGATAAAACCTAAATGGTATCCTTCTTTGTACTATAATGTTAACTAACTTTACTTCAGTGATATGTATATTATTATTACTTGTATAAATGACTTGATATCAGTAAATAGTGCCAAGTTAAATAAAAATTATGTACAGTGTCTTATTCAATTACTATTACTTGTATAAAAGATTTGATATCAGTAAATGGTGTCAAGTTAATAAAAATTATCTTATTCAACCTAAGTGATATGCAGATTGTTTATATAAAATATTTGTTGTCAATAGTTGGCGTCAAATTATACTTTCATAAAATGATTAATTTACAACCCAAGTGCATGTTGCATTGTACAATACAAAATGAAAAAATTATATCTTAATAAAATAATTTTTATGTAAAAATACTTGGCGCTATTAGACCTAATAAGAAAAGCAACAATAAATAAATTTTAAAGTAATAAATTTAATCAGAAATTTAAATTAAATAAAAAGCGCCGAGTGTTTTTACATAAAAATTATTTTATTAAGATTTAGTTTTTTTATTTTGTATTGTACAAACATGCCACTTTGGTTGTAAATTAATTATTTTATGAGAGTATAATTTGACGGCAATTATTAACAACAAATATTTTATACAAACGATATACATATTACTTAGGTTGAATAAGATAATTTTTATTTAACTTGACGCCATTTACTGATATCAAATCTTTTATACAAGTAATAGTACTTGAACAAAACACTGTACATAATTTTTATTTAATTTGATAACATTTACTGACATCAAGTCATTTATACAGGTAATATTAATATATATATCACTGAAGTAAAATTAGTTAACATCAAAGTACAGAGAAGGATACCATTTAAGTTTTATCTTTTCAAAAAATTATATTTAATTTGGATACAAGTTTTTTTTTCAAGGAACGCGCTTACACTTGACTCTTATTTTACTTTTTTTTTTAAATTGGGATTTACCAGATAAAGCGAGCGGCGTCTTATGAACATATGGCGGAAGATGGTGATTACGTGCTTTACGTGCACAACAGAAAGTAGACATTTTAAAGATTAAGTTGCAATCTCGACATACTTCATCCAAGCAATACCAACTTTGGATTCGATATGAGAAGGATAGCTTTGATCCTATCAAAGATTGGTATTGTCAATGCAAAACGGGAGCACGGACTATAGGATGCTGTGCACACATTGCATTGTTCTGTAGTATCTAGGATACTATAGACATATGGAAAATAAATCTTAATACCACAGTGATGCTTATCCAGAATATGAGGTGGATGCAGCTTTTTGGTCCGAAACAGATGAATCGGAAGATGACGAATAAAACATAAAAATATATTTAAAATTCAAAATATTGATTTCCGAATAAATACAGCAACTCCATCGCTCCGTTTAAGCTAGAATCACTCGAATTGAATGTAATTGATCTCAAAATATAGATTTTTGTGACCAAATTTGTTGTTTGAACAAAATTTGAAGGGTGCCGAAATCCTTATGGGTCTCCTTCTTTTGGGAATAAATTTATAATTAAAGCCCCTGCCTAGTCACCGCGGCCGTATTGGACTCATGATGTCATAAGCGAGAAACAGCGAGAAATGACACGTAAAAGTTTGTTGCGTGCTATTTTTAAATAAAGAGGATTTGGATAAAATTAATAAATAGGATCGCTCGAAGAAAACTTATAAAAATGGATGGAAACTATCCTTTTTCCCTTTGAAATTCAGTAAATAGTCGTAAAAGGCACGTAAAGTAAAGCTTATTCAGGCAAGAAAACTCACGATTTGACAGCTGTTGAAAGGAATGGAAAAGATACTTTTACGTATAAAATTTGATAATAACTATAGATTCCATCCATTTTTACGACTTTGATAAATA
>NW_012026784.1:2907630-2908578 GCF_000956235.1 Wasmannia auropunctata
TGTGTATAAGAGACAGATAAAAATGATATATTCAAGTAGTTACTGAAATAAGTTAAATTAAATAAGTTAAGTTTTTTTTCCAAATTTCTCTGCATCCTCACTGCTAACGAAAATTTTATACTCCTTATTTGACTCTGCGTCTTATAAGTGCAGCTCTACGGACGTCGCCGTTTTTACTGCAATTGCCTCATCTCGTTAGCCGCAGTAATCGAAGCAGGACGTGACGACAAAATCTATTACGTCATATGCATGCGAAAGCACTCTGAAAGTTTACTGCGACGTATAACGGAACAGCATTTGCATTGCTGCCAGTACTGCAAGTGAATATCGGAACGCACCCCATATTGGAATCGTGACGTCATAAATGAAAAATGACCAACGACATACACTGTCGTCAAAAAACTTCCGGATAGGAGTATAAGTTGGGAAAATTCGATGTCCAGGTTCAGCCTTTGTAATTTTAAGCCTACTGAAGTCGTTTGTCTTGTTCTCGCTCCGGAGGAGCGATTTTTTAGTGGAAACTCTGTCTCAAAAGCTGACTTTGTGCAAACGATTAATAGTTACCGATCTGATGTTCATGATTTTTTTTATTAAACCGTGATTGGATTTCCGGATTGCGATAAGCTTTTTATTCATTGTTTACATTAAAACTAAAAACTTGTCCTCTGATTTGAAAGTGACTCGAGGCTTCCCAGTGCGAGTCTTTATTACAGCCGGTTATTAACCCTTTCAATCTCGGTAGCATTGTGGAATGCCACCATTTCCATAACCATTTTCTTAATAATTCGGGTAGTTTTCACTTAATTTTCGAACTTTTTTGTTTTGGTATCAGTTATACATTCAAGAATAAGAATCGATGTGAAATAATTCAAAATCATGGGTGATTTTGTTTATACAAATAAACAAACGTTGAAAAATAGCAATTTTTCTGAAGAAAATTCATTATCT
>NW_012026784.1:2908598-2916206 GCF_000956235.1 Wasmannia auropunctata
TTTTTTTTTAAGAAGAGGTTCTCTTGACAAAGATACTCTCAGTGGTTTGCCATTGCCTTCCGAGAGGCGGCGATCGCTTCGAATTGATTAAAATCAATTTCAGAGTTATATTATTCTGGGTGGATTTGAACCCGGATCTTTAGCTTATACAGCTGCCGCGCTGCTCCTCGCGCCACGATCGCCACAATTAGTAAATATATGTATATTTAATCTTTTTAATTTTCATAAAATATTTACTATTAATAAATAATGTATTGTTAGCATGAATTGCATGTATTATAATATATTTCCAATGAGTTTATATATAAAAAACGAGCGCGCCAAGTATGCTGCTGCTGGAGATTTCTTTCTCTCTTTGATTTTTCTGTCACGTAATTTGCTACTTGTTATCGAAATCCCTTTTCAATGTCTGCGGTCCTCATTACGCTATCTATTGCATTTCTTGTTTTTATTTTTTACGTATACATTGAAAGTAATACAACTTGAATTTTATTTGTTTAATTTGATACAATATTTTTTTCGAAGTATATATTTTTTTTTTAGTTTTAATTTAATTACAATAAATATATTTGAAATAATATTTTAATTTCACTTTTTTTTGGTAGTATTAAATTTTTATTTTAATGAATTAAATTTTTTTTTAATCATGTATACGTTAGAAATAATACAACTCTTTTGGAATTTATTTGTTTTATTCGGTATAATAGTTTTTTTCGGGGTATATTAATTACAAAATAATTTTCCGTGATTGTTATATATTGAAAATAACGACACTTAAATTTTTTTATGATTTAACAAGTTTTTTTTTTAAAGTCGTATTATATATTTAAAATAATACAATTTTAATCATTGAAATATTGATAGAATTTCTACAGTAACTTATTGTTTTATATTGCCTTGATAAAATTCATCATAAAACGTTATCCTAATGAATTGTTTATACATTATAATTTTTTTACGGTTTATAACTACCATTAAAAACGATATCATTATTGTTTTGTATCGATTTTTAACAGGGTAGTACCCAATAAGCAGCAGTAAAATGCTGCCGCTATGCGAATGTTAGAATCAGTGCACCGTGATATCGTGTATTAATAACATCGTGTACTAGTAACATTAGTATCGCTATATCAATGTAATATAATTACTACAGTCGATTTTGTAAGTATATTTTTTAAATATTTAAAAAATTTATATTAATATTTATACTTTCCGTATAATTAATTTTTAGCTTGTAAAAATAAGTTATTATAAAATTCTTATTTGTATTTTATATTTTATTACAATATTTATTATAATACAGAAAAATCTTTTGGTACTTATTTCTACTACTTTTGTGAAAAAGAACATATAACAGTTATCACATATTGTAAACAAACACGTTTATGTATCACATAAAATTATATTTCTTTTTGGGTTTCTCACGAAAAACAAAAATATAAAAAGGTATAATAATTATATATATAATATATATTTATCACGTTTAATGTAAATTAAAATATTTGTCTTTAACATAATAAATAATGTAATGTCAATAAAATATGCATACAATAAAACGTTATTTTTTAAATATATTAACATTTTTTATTTCTAAAGATGTTTATATGACTACAATTTATTATTTATAATTTTTCAGAGGCAAAATGTTCAATCCAAGAAATGTGATAACTGTATTATTTACTACAACCTTTTTAAATGTGCGCGAAACGCTCCCATTACAAAATCAGAAATGAAAGTACAGAACAAAATAAATAGAAACCATGCTGCAAGAAATGTACCAGAACCTGTTTGAAATTGAAGAAGAAGAATTCCTGAATTTTGAAAATTCTTTCGATATTCCAGAAACGGAATTAATTGAAGAAGAAGAATGGAATGAACAAGATGAAAAAGAAAATGAAGGAGAAGAGAATTCGTATAATGTTAAAGAAATGGTATGTATAAATGATGATATATCAATCGAATATAAAAGAATTTTGGAAACCTGACAATACGGCTAGACCAAAGTCGCTTAAAAACGTAAAACATATGTTTCGAAAAGTAACATCACTACGCCAGTTACGAAGATGGAAGGAACAAATAAGGAAAGATAGAAATTGACTGGAGAAGCTGAAATTAATTTCATCGTTCACATTAAATAAGTTTCAAGAAAGTTTAAAAAAAGTAGTCGCTATCTATGATGTTGATATTGCTCGATGGGCCATTCGAGGGGAAGAAGAACTTTTCCCCTTTCCAAGATTTAAAGTATCACCTCGTTGGGAAAGAAAATTTAAAAGGATTCACAGAATTGTATCCCGAAAAATCACAAAAGTTATAACAAAGAAAACTATTTAATTGAAAGAACATCTAGAAGCAGAAAGCTATAGGTTTATCAAAAATGTTAAATATTACGTGTTTAGAAAACACATGGATTAGAAAAAATATATAATTCTGATCAAAGTGGACTTCAATTAGAACTTCATGCTGGTCGTTGTTTAGCAATTTAAGGCATCAAAAAGGTAGAATCTGGTAGTACAACTGGTATTGGCAACTACATAGTTATACGATACAATTAACTATTTCAGGAGATGGTAGACTACTGTCTCCGCTTTTCATTGTTTTGAAAAAACCCACTGGAACATTTGTTCCCAGAGTTCGAGAGACAATGTTTAAACATGACAATATATATGTTATGGCTTCTAAATCTGGAAAGTTAACGTCAAATCATTTTGCAATGTGGTTAAAAGAAGTTTTTTTCTTAAATGTTGGTGGAATCAGTTCTATTATTGGATTCATGGACTGGTCATTGTCCTGTGTTAATTGCAAGACATAGACTGGAATCAGTAGATAATTTTTTTACTTTAACTACACTAGTTGGAACAACATGTCAGAGACAACCGTCAGATGTATAAGGTTTTAGATTATGGAAAAACTTTATAAAACATTTTTCGGATATGGTTATGCTTCTAGATTTAAAAATTAAATTTCATTCAAGAGATTTTATTTTAAAACTACAATCACTGGCACATTTTCAATTTTCATTTCCAAGATTAAAAAATTTATTTTAGTATGCTTGTATAAAAGTAGTTATATAGATATTAAACCAAACCAATTTGATACACTAGTCAATTTTTGTTTTAAAAATCATTTGAAAGCAACATACGATATTTATGGCAATATTGCTAATATAACTTGTGCATGCACTGAGAAAAAAAATTTTTAAATTTTAGTAAACATATTTACTAAAATTAAATTTATTTAATTTAAATAAAATTTAAATTATAAATCTTCTTATTTTAATTATAGTAAATTAAAAAATTAAAATTAAAAAATAATTTTTATTAAGAAATTTGTGACGGTACGCGTTTCCTGCTCGGAATTATGCTCGCCGGGTCGGGGTGCAAGAAAAGCGTGAGACACCACTTCGTTGACAACCACAGTTTATTACACTTAGGATGTTGACTATGTATACTATTTACATATGACTCTGATACCGAGTGAAGCGCGGAACGGTACGGCGTAGTCCCTGTCGGACTAGTCGGTACGGCGGTAAGTCCTTATCGGACGAGTCGGTTCGGTCGGTACAATGTCGCGTTCCGGCGCTCGGGCTCGGCGGGACGGTCCGGTCGGTGCAGCGGAGTCGCGGAGTTGTACAACCCCTTCGGTGGGCGTACGGAGTCGCTCGCCGAGACCCAGGCGCAGCTGGGTCGCAGGTACGGTGGGTCTTGCCTTCCGGGCGCCCCGGTCCGGCGAGGGCGGAGAAGTCGGGCGCCCCAACTCTCTTCAGGGTACAAGGGTCGGCCAACCGGGCGACCCGACCTGGCGGGGCGGAGAAACCGGGCGACCCGGCTCTCTCCGAGGGATTACTATAGGGTTGTCAACCAGGCGCCCTGGTCTGACGAACGAAGAAGTCGGGCGCCCCAACTATCTTCAGGAGGGATAAGCGAGGTCTGTTCTTGAGCGGGCTCAGGACAGGACTGGATGCCGCTTGCTCTGCGGCCGCGGTTTATATACCCCCGCCGATAGACTTCGGCGGGGGAAGGCGCGGAGAGGGGGTTGCCTGCGGGTATCACGCTCAGAGCGCGTGATTGTAGTGGAATTTGTGACGCTAAGCGCCAGGGGCGGTTGGTCGGCCCCGAATCTAGTGACGAGGCGGGGGCGCATCGTCACAAATTTATTTGCATTTAACTCAGATTTAATACATTACAATACAATATTTGTTGAAATTTAATAAATGAATTTTTAAAATATTAAATCTAGGTATAATTTTAAAAATAACATTTTAATAAATATTTATTAAAATTTAGTTTTTCAAAGCTATAAAATAGTAAATAATTTACTTACAAAAAATAAACATTAAAAAAAATAATTTGTTACATTTGAGGAAATGTATAAGGTGAATGTCCCAACTAATGACACTGTCCCAATTTGTGACAATCAAATCTTTTTTTCTCGATAAATCAATTAATATAGAGCAATATTCAGTATAAAAAATGTGTTGGTCTTCAAAATTGTACATATTTTTTATTACAACAAATTTTGAATAAAATTAAACAATTTTGTAAAGACTAAAATATTATAATTATAAGCGTGCTATTAACGATGACAAATCGAGTCATTGTTTACTGATATTTTACGAGGCAACGATTACATCGATGATCCTTCCATCGATTAATTTGAGATATTATTAAAGTAAAAAGAAATGAAAAGTAAGCACCCAAAGTTAAGTATATATTAAGGAATATTGCGAGTAAACTGAAAGCGTCACAAAATGCATATTTCTGTAATTAATGCATGTGTCACTAATCGGTATTAAAATATTTGTTTGTCTTTATTACTGACAATTGAAATAAATCTGATATAAAATGATAAAAACATTCTTATTTCTAAAGAAGTTATGTAAATTTATAAATATCAATCATTAAATTACGAAATAGCATTAATATCGTAATTAATCCTCCCAAAATTTAGAAAATTAATACAAGAGTTCTTAATCTGTAAATTATCATGCTTAAGTCAGTAATAAGGACAGTCATACGATTCTGTACCAATTTGTGATAGTCGATAGAGTTTCTTACTCATCTTAATTGTCACAAGTGAGTGCGAGTATTTAGATATCGCGTGTGCCAAAAGAAAGATTGTGTGTCAAAAGGAAACATTGAAGGCACCTTAATCCGAAGGAGAATTAAAGAAAAGAACAAGTATGTATTAAAACATTTATGATTTTTTATCAATTTCTGATAATTCCAATGATTATTTATTATTTTTCGATGTGTCAGTAATAGAGACGTTCCTATCTTGTACAATGTACAGCGTATCATTGATAGGTATTTTTATATGCGTATCACCTATCAGTGACATGGACTAGCATGTGTCACAAATTGGAACAATTTCAAATTCATGTGTTACTAAATGGTACAAAAACAATGTTTATAAAGAGATAATAAATAAATTAAGAATTTTTAATACAGTAAAAGAATTAAATTTTTTCAGAATCTTAAATATTCAAATTTTTTAATAACATTTATTTCGTGTACTTATTGTGACATTATATCGATAATTTATTAATTAATTGTCACGACGAGATTAACTTTATCACTAATTGGGACATTCACCTTACTTGAATAAAGTTAAGATATCCGTTAAAAATGAAAAGTATTTTTCATTTGTAGTAAATAGATTTTTTTAATTTTAAAATGCATTTTTTAATCTACAAGTTCTTTTTCTTTCATTTAAGTGTTTTTCTGTTTATTTTTTTCACAAATCTTATACGACTGCAGCGTTCAGCGGAGAAAGTAATTGCTCAATGAGCATTTAGTGATTATTATCTGGGACTAGAATATAGTGTAATGTAAAAAATATAAATACGTCATCAAAAGCAACATAAATTATTATTTATCTCTTTCTCTCTCTCTCTCTCTCTCTCTCTCTCTCTCTCTCTCTCTCTCTCTCTCTCTCTCTCTCTCTCTCTCTCTCTCTCTCTCTCTCTCTCTTCATATATTGCTTATTGAGAAAACTGACTCTAAAATTCTAATTCTCATTGTTAATATCTAGTATTCTCCCGTTGTATGCAAAGCATGAGACAATTTTGAGAGAACAAGAACATTTAATCTTATATTAAGATGATCTTACGGGTTTTGCACACGGCACGCGGAAACATTTGCCGCACGACAGTCAACGTGTGACAGCAACGCGGAAGCCAATCACTTTACCGCTTTTCTCCAACAGCGCGCGATATTATTTCTTTTATTATATCTCAGTCCGCATCATTTCGCGCCATTTCGAGCTACGAGTGTGATGAGTGTTGGATACACAGTGCATTCTTCTTTTTAACACAAATTAGACACACGAATATTGTGTTAATCAAATTGAGAGTATCAAGTGCAGTAAGTAATGTATTATAGTATTATCGCATGCAAACATGATATTTGTTAAGATGCATCTCAATTATCCAAACTTCGAGCTTAACTTCGAGCCAAACCTCGAGTTATGAGCATTTCAACAAAAATTTCTTTGTCTTTTGCCAAGCGGCGTAACAAATACCGAAAAGCTTGCAATTCGAAGTTAAAAGTTTAGTTTAATAATCTGGACGCATCTTAAAAACCTTGATTGATATATAATAATAAAAAGAAGATTAGCGATATGCACGTATATATACTCATTACTCACCCACAAAAAACCGGGCCATTATATTTTAGCTCAAATTTTTAATACATTTCAATAGCAGTAAAACTATTAAAAATCATAGTATCGAGATGAACCTAAGCTTAAATTAAAACTTGAACATTCTCCTTAATAACTAAGAAAATAAAAATTGAATTCTAGAAATGCTTTATAAAATGGCGGATGTTGAAGGCAGACTTACAAGGGAACCTCGCGAAGTGTCAAATTCTGATTCTAATAAAACTTGTTACTCTTTAAGGTCACATAAATAGATGAATTCAGAAATTATCAGTTGGGGCTAAAAACGGTTTAAAGGGATGAAACCACCCCTTACATATAAATTAATTTTTCTTTTTTTGTTATATTTCGAAAACTATTTAAGGTATCAAAAAAAGTTTTATATAAAAGTTTTACAGTAAAATTACCTCTATTTATTTACGTTAATAAAATTTTTCAAAAATGGTTATTTTTAAAATTTTTCAAAACATTTTTAAAATATAATTATTCTAAAAAAATATTGTTGCGTCGTGGTGGAAGTGAGTGCGGACGGTTGGATCGACAGATTGAAAGACGATTGAGCGAATAGACCGTTTATTTTAACAATTATAAGAAAAAACCAACAAAAAAGAGAATTACAATAATTATTTGGTAATCGCAAGTTCGCGGCACACGAACGGCAAGGTGACGGTGCGACGAAGCAACGCGAGCGACCGAAACCGAGAAAATTGAGAGCTTTTCGGAGAAACTGAGAAAAAACTGACTAGACTCCGGGTGGGAGCTCTGCTATTTATACTCAAGGCATGTTGTTTGTCGAGTATTTTTCTAATCGCGAAAATGCCAAAAACAAGCGCGGAATGCACACCGTCATTGACACGTGATCGTGGTGTGCCGGGCATCAGCTGATGTCACGAAACGTTGGTTGCCGACCAGATGTGCTCCCGGAAGCCCTTGCTCCGTCCCGGCTGTTTG
>NW_012026784.1:2916256-2921890 GCF_000956235.1 Wasmannia auropunctata
TCAGACGTGTGCTCTTCCGATCTATTTTCTAAGAGATGGCACTTCAATAAGTTAGATAAGGACATTCCACACGTGTTTGAGTGAAACCAGAAGATTTTGTAAAAAGTTCATTTAGAGATACCACTGACACTGAAGAGTCTGCTTTATCGACCTTGTACAAATTTGGCCGACCTTTCAGCATTCTCTTAAATATTTAGACATTTCTGAATTTTTTCAAAACTTTTAACCATATAATTTTCTTTAAATAATTTTTTAAAACAGCTTAAATCTTTACGAGAAAGAGTTTTAAATAATTTTTTGTAAACAAAATATAAGAAAATGGAAAAGTTATATCCATATAAAGTTATATCCATATAAGAATAAAGTTTAAAGAATATTTTGGAATTAAGAAAATGAATTTTTACTGTATTATTTTCGTATAAAATTAAAATGTTCATGAATTATTCAAATCTATTTAGATAATGACATTACACTAGTGAAATCAACGTCGATAATTCATATGGCATGACATATAATTTCTAAGTCAATTAATCAACATCCTTTGACAAGAAATAAATTTATACTTATCATTTTTTTTACCTTTTCTTTTTTTTATCGTTTTTATCAAAAGTACACTGATGTATTTTTTTCCTTAATTTTTTATCGGTAAACTGATCTTTATATTATATTTTTTTTCTATGGCATTTCGGCACTTTTGATTATCAGTTTCGGCTTTCTAAGTATTACCAACTATTAAACAAATTAAATGTCACGTTTTCATTAGAATTATTAATATTAATATTACATTTAAATTATTATTACAAATAATTTTGTACAAATTTTTCTACATAAATATTTATTTTTTATAAGATGGTAAGATGGCAATGATTTTCTTTTCTATGTTAAAAAGCAGGACAAGTCATATAACTCCTCTTCACTTTTTTTAAGCTGGAAAACCTCTTTAAATTGAAAATTAATTTAATTTCTGATCTTAATGATTCCAGTATTAGTTTATGAGTGCGTTGAAAGTTTGACAGTAATCGGTGCGCAGTTTAAATAATTAAAAACGTATTTAGAATTTACAGATAAATATTATAGTTATTATTAAATATTTTAAATATATTAGGCAAGACATGATTTAGCATTAATTGTTGTTGCTGAATGATTTTAATCATATTATTTTATCGAAAAATGCTTTTGATAACAGTTGAAACAGGTGTTAGATAATAACATTTATTATTATGAATGTCCCTTGGGCATACAAAGTTAGCTTAAAAGCTTATGTCATGGAATAATAGATCATTATTTTCAAATTTGTTACATCAAAATCCGGTTTGAAAATGGTATCAAATGAAAAATCTTATCAATCTAAAGCCAACAAAAAAGCCAAAAAAATTTTAGCTTGGAGCGACTCACTATTTCGGAGAAAACAGCTCCTAAATATCCTAAAACCAACAGACGTCACTTTTGATTATATGGCTTTTAGGACTTTGATCGTGTTTTAACTTGTTTCACAAATTGATTTTAACAAAATGTATTTAAATTGGGATCGCCAAGGGTTTCAGACTTAATTAGAACTGCTCAAGAGACCCAGTATCAGGGCAAAAAGTGAACATTCAACTGGTTCATTGAGTTTAATGTGAACATTATTCACTTGAGAGTCTCGAGTCAAGAAATGATAAAAGACATTACAAGAACACTCGAGAAACTAATTAAGAGGATACAGATTTTATTATTCGGTACAGATATATTATCTAAAATAATTATTCTCAAGCTTATGTAGCTTTTCTATCTATTACTATATAAGAAAGCCAAATAGAGAAAAGTTTTCTCGTAATTAAGATTCTACATATTTCTCTATATATAGCGTACGTTTATTGTACAGAAAACGCATTTATTTTAATAAGGATATGAATTAATACCTTAGTCAAAATATTTTTTATCGTTTTCTATTACTTTTTTCTATCTTTCTGGCAAAAGTTGGATTTCGCGACGATAAAGCTGTCTTTTGAAACAAGTCATGTATCCACCCATTTTTCTATTTGTTCGTAATTGGAAAAATGTATATCAGCGAGCGCGTATTGCATCGATCGAAAAGGATGATAATCCGATGGGGGCAAGTCTAAAGAATAGGCTGGGTGCTGGAGAACTTGTCATTCGAGCATTCTGATTACCATCCTTTCCGATCGATGCAACACGCGCTTGCTAATACACATTTTTCCAATTACGAACAAACAAAAAAATGGGTGGTACATGGCTTATTTCAAAAGACAGCTTGTTTTATCGTGAAATCCAACTTTTGCAAAAAGATGGGAAAAAGTAATAGGAAACAAAAAATATTTTGATTAAGATATTAATTTATATTCTTATTGAAATAAATGCGTTTTTCAAGAAAAAAACGGCAAAAATGAATTGCATCCCCTAATAACATTACTTTAATCGGAAAACATGTAATGTTTTTAAGGGAAAATCTAGTTTAAGACGCTGAAAAAAGCTGATTTTTGCGAATTTTTTTTAATGAAGAGAAGTAAGAGCAATTTTTCCGAAACTTTAGAAATATTTTAATACATATTTTTACTATACAATAAATTTTTTAATTAAAAAATAGTGAAGATAATGATGTTATAATTAATCAGTGATTGAAATATCTTGCCACTAGAGTTACGAAATGACGGGAAAAATGATAATTTTTGTCTGACAAAAAACCAAAAATGTTTTTAATTTTCATATAATTGTATAGTCGATAAACTAAAAGAAATAATAAAATATATAATTGTAAAACTTTTAGGACTTTAAAGAAAAAGTAACATTTTTGAAAAAAAAAATACTTTATGCATTACAAATTGTTTAAATTAATTTTTTACAAATATTTTTAATTCATCGATTATAAAATTATATGAAAATTAAAAATATTTCTTGGTTTTTTCAGACAAAAATTACCAGCTTTCCCGTTATTTTGTAACTTCAGTAGTTTCAATTCTGATTAATTACGACGTTATCTTGAATTTTTTTAATTAAAAAATTTAGTGTGTAGTTATAAATATGTAATAAAGTCCTTAAAGTATAGGAAAAATCAACTTTATATTTCTTTTCTTTAAAAGAATTCGCGAAAATTATCTTTTTTCAATGTCCTAAAAACTAGGTTCGTATCTTAATAAGAGAGAATTCATAGTGTTTAGTCTAATATTTTAAATAGAATTGTGTTGTTTGAATTCATTGTTATTAACTTTTTTTTAAAAAATCAAAGATAATCAGACCGAAAGCGAGTTGAATAGTCCCACTTTAATGTTGCTAAATTAAATGATATAATTTTATATATTTTCGAACATCTTTTGATTGCTCATTTATTACCTTATTTCTTTTCTAATTTATCTTTAAATACGAACCAGTACACAGCTGTTTTTCTTTAAGTATATTCTTATACAGCCGATCTGTTTTACTCATAAACGAGTTTCTTAGTTTATATAAGTTAAAAGTAGATAAAGGATTTTTAATAAATAAGAAATTTTAGACTCTCTTACGGTTTGTCATTTAGACAATTTGTTGACGATTAAACATTAAGAATAATTGCACATGTTGAAAGACGGAATAATACATCAAAAAGCGATACGGAAAATATATTAGTAGTACGCATTAATTGGCACAATGTGTTTAGGCTTTGCAAAAAAATTTTTTTTATATAAAAACTTGAAATAAATTGTTCTTGCAAGTCTAAATTTTTGCACACACAAATGAATAAATGAATGAGAAATAAATTTGACCTAGTTTCCATATGACATACTCAGAATTCAGGCATTGGATATTGCAATATTTTAACGATATTATAATTTCTATTGTTAATAACTTGAGAATTTTTTCATGAAAAAAGGTTGATTTAAAGACATTTCGATATTATGTAGAGAAGAATATGCAAATAAATATGAGGATAAAATTCAAAGCGACTTTTATGTTTCCATGACAAAGTTATTTAAAATCATATAAATATTATTACGTATCTACTTAAAAATTAAAGAACTTTTGTCAAAGTATTTTTTATTAAAATAATTAATTTAATAGACAAAATAATTTAACACTGTGAATGTGTCAAGAGACACAGTATTATCTCATGCCAAGAGACACACACCTTACTACACATAGTAAAACAAACGAGTGTCTTTACGCGATCCGATTAGTTTAGAAACTTACATTATTAAATCTTATTAGCTGAATTGGTCAAATTCTAAGGCGCATCAACAGTTTAGGTTTTAAGTCGTATATTTTTAAATTTTCCAAAAATTGTAAATAAAAAGAAAAATTATTATTTAATATTTTTGCAGCAAAACAAATAATAGCGTGACAAAAATTCAAAGCATCTACGATCCTATTCGTAAACAAAATTTATCTTATGACTCTAATAACGTATCACAACATATCACAACGGAACAGTCAAATACAAAAAAATGTGAAAGAAATAGTAATTTGGACATTTTGGTATCTTCGAATTCGTCAAAAATGAATATGACTGTTGATTTGTGCAAGAAAAATTGTAATTCAGAAATAATGGATGCGAAAATACAGCAGCAAGAAATGACGCAATTGTGTAATGGTATGTCAAGGATAGCAAATACTGAACCTGAAATCAAATCATTGACTGACTTATCACTGTCTGCCTTGAAGACATTAAACCAGGTTATTATATAAATTTCTTGATATCTTATTTTGTTAATTTTTAATTTTTCTTATTTTCTGTGTGTATATACAGGGTGTCCCAAAATCCGCGGATTTCTTTTTAAGTGCGGATTCTTTAAAATATACTAAGACGAAAATCCTAATACGAAAATGTCGAGATTATAATAGTTTTTAAATTAATAGCGATTAAAGTTTTCAAATCACAGAGCTGACATTTTGCTCAGGCACGATGATATGACAAGTGATAGAGGTGCTACGAGACTCTCTTAACGCCGAGATTATCATACAAATATGCAATAATATTTGTGCTAAGAAATTATTTTTTCTTTTATATGAAACCTATTTGTACATTAAATAATCAATTAATATTGCAATAAATGAAAAAAATATCAATATAAATACGAGATGTTTCGATATGTGTCAACTGTCAAAATGAATTCATAACTATGTTCATTCACTAATCTCGTATGGTGAATATTTTTGTAATAGAAATGTAATGTTTCATTTCAGTCTTACTGTATTAACATATTCAATTCTTTTCAATTCTCTTTAATTCTTTGTTAAAAGTGGTTTACCTATTACAAAAATATTTACCATACGAGATAAATGAACATAGTTATGAATTCATTTTGACATAAATTGTAATATCTCGTAATTGTATTAATATTTTTTCATATGTTGCGATATTAATTGATTATTTAATTTACAAATAGGTTTTGTATAAAAAAAAATAATTTTTTAGCACAAATATTATTGCATATTTGTATGATAATCTCGGCGTTATTAAGAGGATCCTTGTAGCATCTCTATCACTTGTCATATCATCGTGCTTGAGCGCGCAAAATATCAGCTCTGTGATTAGCCAACTTTAATCGCTATTAATTTAAAAACTATTATAGTCTCGACATTTTCGTATTAGGATTTTTGTCTTAGAATATTTTAAAGAATCCGCACTTGAAAGGAAATCCGCGGATTTTGGGACATCCT
>NW_012026784.1:2921940-2923950 GCF_000956235.1 Wasmannia auropunctata
TCCATAACTTCGGTTTTTCATGATTTTTTGCAATTTTTTTCGGTTTTTCGCTGATTTTTCAAATTTTGATGGCTCAACGGGCTAATTAACCTTCAGATTAAATTCAGCGGATCGAAATACATAAAAATCATACTTGATCCGGGTCAATAAAAATTTTTTCACCGCTGTAATTGCAGTTTTTCATATTTTTGGGGGGTTTTTTGCATTTTACTAAAATCTGGGACCTGACCGAGCCCAACGGACCTCAAATTCGGATTCAGCGGGTCGAAAAACATGTCCGTAGATGGGTCCGGTCAAATGCACAAATCACTTTTTTTTTGTGTGCCGGTGTAATTTATTAATTTAAAAGATGATATTATTTACTTGTACACAAACTTCATTTAATGTATTTACCTTGTATCTTTGTATAACTTTTTATTATTCCTGTGAATAAAATATTAAAATTAATAATAAAAAAACTGCACAACGATACACTTATTTATTTTGTTTTTAATAAAGGATTTACTATTTTTTGTCATCATCGGATTTTCTTTTTCTTGGAAGAAACACTGCTTTTGCAAGATCTTCATCTGAGATGGTACCTGGTATAATTTTGATATCTGATACGTTCTCAATGAGCAAGAAATTTGGCATTCTGTCAGTCTTAAGAAAGCCAGATATTTGAAGTTTTGTTTTTACTTGAAATTTATCAAGAATTTTGCGATCTTTACATCGTACTTCAAATCTAATTTTTCCAAATCCTACTGATGAAATGAATATAGTTTCACGAAATGTATCCTCAGTAAAATTATATTTTAAAAATGCTTCCAAAGTCACTACAATAATTTAGAATAAAATTGTAAGTCGGAGTACAAAATATTTTATACTAAATTATTTATTTTTGGCAATATGTAAAAGATATGTAAACAAAAAGTATAAAATAAATTATAAGTCTAAAAAAATAAAAAATAAATTTTAAAAATAAAGGTAGATCGAAAATAGAAGACAATAATAGAAACTTTAAAAAAAATTTTATAAAATAATATTAAACTTTCACTTTTATTTATATATATTGTGACGTGACGTCCCTTTTTGGACCGTCCGTCACAAGGAATCTACGGACTCGACCGCGGGCGGTGGTTCTGAGTCCTGCGTCCTTCCGATTTTCGGAGGCGGACGCGTGGCGCGGGCCGCGGGACTACATTTGCGTGGCTCCTGCCGCCCAAATACCGAATACCGTTCATAATCACTTTTTTTAGTTTCCGTAGCGATCTCGATTGTTTAGTATCTCGTATCAGCGGCTCCCGGGAGATTTTGTAGAATTTCACCCGTCTCACCGACGTCGCAACAACCACGAGAAGAGGACCACGAGGGCAGAGAAGGCACCACTGAGGAAGCAATACACAGGTCGTATTTTAGTCCGCGTTCCTTTCCGTACTTTGAGAGCAATTAAGCTGCCGAGCTTCCTTACAGATTCCGGTGCGAGCCAGCTAAGGCGAGAATACAGGGGATGGCCACTCTACGCCCTAGATCGGGCGAGAGACCCCGCAGTCGGAATCGAGCCAGGGCGCCCCAAGGATGAGATCTGCCGCCAGGAACAGCTCCTCACGAGAATGAGTCCCGTAGGACCAGCCACCTGAGCGTGCCAACACGGGAGCGCACCTGGAGGTACCGCCGACAGAAAGACGTCGCCGATAGTTCAAATGTCGCGCGCGGGGACACAGGACCCGCGGCGCTACGCACCCCACGCGATTCGTGGAGATCGCGAGCTCGCACGCCCACCAATTAGGGGCGCGTACGGATGTACCACGTGGGCCCACCGGCCCGGCGAGATCACGGAAGCAGCGGCACTCGGCACCAGTGTTGCCAGATCGTGGATTTTCTCCCTAGATTTAGGGTTATTTTGACGACTTGGGGAGAAATTTAGGGAGACAAAATATTTAGGGATAATGTTTAGGGTATTTTCCGTTCACCGTGAAAAAATGAAAATACCAATAGAAGAAGGAAAGAAAGTAAGGGATAGAAACAGAA
>NW_012026784.1:2924000-2925087 GCF_000956235.1 Wasmannia auropunctata
TTTACCTGGCTGTTTTTACTTATTCGCGTGGAGAACTCTTTAAAACCAAACTTATTTCCTGTACCAAATTAACTCTTGGACTTTTTGATTACAGGTGTGATGACAACTTTGGCTCGGAGCCCTTCGCCGCTTGGTATATTTCTTAAATTAACTAAAATAATAATATTTTATGGATTACATTTTCAAAATAACGCTCTGTTTCTTTGTTACAGGTAATCACGTGACCGGTTAATTCATCCGGTGATCGGATGATACGCCTTCGCTTATAAAACTTCAAAACAACTATGTATACTAAATTATAGTTCAAATAAACGCTAACGCATCGATTAACCTTATCTTAATTTGTTGGTAGCCCGAATTGTCATCACATTTTCATTACATTTATAATTATTGTTTTCTATTCCAGGTAAAGGTTTTCTTTAATTGATGGAACGTTATTCATCATTTTACCTTTTATTTTATTTATTTTATCCTTTCATTCTTCCATCCGTCCGTACTATACAAATTGTATAATGCTGTCCAAAATATATAAAAGAAAAAATCCAATATGCTTATTAAATCATTTAGTCCAAAATTATATAAACCTTCGTACTTAATCCAATAGGTAAAATATAAAATCAAAAAATAACATAACGCCGTAAAGTTCGTAATCAATCATAATAATGTAAACATAAAATTAAAAAATATAAATTTATAGGAAATGAAAACACACTGAAATATTATAAGATCCCTGAAATTCTTCAGGTCGCATAAACTTATTCCTCCCTACTCTCTCTCCCTTCGGTCTCCGTAGGTAATGGCGGGGTAATCGGCTCGTACATCGGACTCTCCGCTTCCACTACCTCCTCTTCCGCCGCGACTTCCGGAATCGTTGTCGGGTGGTACAATATTGCCTCTTGGTCCTCCATCCACTTCTTGACCACACCCAGCGCCCTCTCCGCTCTGACCGAAAAGGGTTCAGCCGTCGACTGCGCCGTGGACGTCTGCTCCAATGCATACGGACACAATGTGACCACCTTAGGGCTGACACAGATAGAAATCTTAGGATATCCAGTTACTTTTCGCTTAGTAGAAAATGATTTTCCAA
>NW_012026784.1:2925137-2925747 GCF_000956235.1 Wasmannia auropunctata
AGGTGTTAAACTTAATTCCTGCCGCTCGCTACTAGAGGGTGCTGGCTCCAACGCTGGCGAGTTTCGACGATGACGTCATATGTTTTTTGTAGTTTAAACATCGCTGAAAGTGATTCAATCCTCTTAGAATAGATTTCTCGACGCCAAAGAGATTTTCCAATCGACCGAAAATGAATCGCGATAAGCTGTTTTTCCGACATGTGCTTCTTCACTACTTCGACCTCAAGAAAACCGCAGTTGAAGCGCTTATTATCCGAAGTGTATGGTGATGAAACTCCATCGGAAAGAACATGCAGAGTTTGGTTCGAACGCTTCCGAAACGGTGATTTTGATGTGAGAGACAAAGAACGTCCAGGACAGCCGAAAAAATTTGAAGATGTCGAGCTGCAAGAATTGCTCGATGAGAATCCAGCCCAAACGCTTTTAGAGTTGTCGGAACAGTTAAATGTTACTCCAATGGCCGTCTCAAAACGCTTGCATGCCATGGGAAAAATTCATAAGGAAGGGAAATGGCTACCACATGAGTTGTCAGAAAATGCCATTTTGAATCGTTTGACTATTGCGACTTCTTTGCTTGCCAGGCAAAGAAAAAAGAGTTTTTTGTGGCGCA
>NW_012026784.1:2925797-2926234 GCF_000956235.1 Wasmannia auropunctata
TAGCGATGGAGCGATCGTATCTCGCCGCGCGCCTGCATTCAGCAGTAGGCGGAAGGATACACGTTTATTCGCCGATCTTCAAAAATGAATATCTCGTTAACGATTGCGAATTTTGCAAAATGGTAGAGGGCTTTTCGATTCAGTTTAATCTGTTCTACCAGCCCACGAGATTTTGGGCGGTTATTACCGGACACCCTGTATATAAAACAAGAACGCAGAAAGGAAAAAAGATGAAAAACGGAAAAAAAATAAATAAGTCTTTACTATTCACATTATCTAATTATACGATACATAATATGAAGTGAATACATCTTTACAACTTATAGTATAAACAAAACAACAAAATTGTGTTAATATTGTTTTTTATTAATATTATTGTCTTTTAGAGTAACTATAAATATAATAACAGTACGTAATATAATAAAGTGATTTTAATA
>NW_012026784.1:2926254-2926608 GCF_000956235.1 Wasmannia auropunctata
TGTCTTCTCGCGTCTTCTTGAGACTTCTTGAATGTGTTCCTTTTCAGCAGTATTTGACTTCAAAATTATTTACATAACACATATTAAATTGTACTGTTGTTCACCATATTAAAAAATGTTATTTTACGTTTTCAAAAAATTAATTTTAATCCTTTTAAGCATACATTTTTCCTTATCTACGATTGACTCGAAAATTGGTGCTCGAGAGTTTTCGAGGTTGCTGATTACGAATCTGAGGTCAAAATTTAGAAATTCAAAATGGCGGATTCAATATGGCGAACCCGAATTCGAAAAACGATGCAAATTTTATGAAATTGTATATCTGGGGCTTCTCGGGGTCGCTGATTACGAATC
>NW_012026784.1:2926628-2929933 GCF_000956235.1 Wasmannia auropunctata
ACGTGTGCTCTTCCGATCTGATGTGTTTTCAAAAATTATAAACCTGCGTATAAATTGTAATTAATAAAATAGAAAATATGCGGAATAGTAAACACAAATTAAACTTTAAAAATAATATAATTAAATAAAAAAAAAAAATTTTTTTTATTAACTTTTCTCAGTGTAGGAATCTACATGGATTATTACATAGGAATCCACATGGATTATTATATAGGAATCCACATAGATTTCCACATAAGACCTGGATTTTTGGCCCAAATTCCCATAGGAAATGATATGGAATCCCATATGGATTATCCATATGGATTTCCCATATGGATTCCCACCTGGTTTTTTTCAACAGGGCTGCCAATAACGAAAGTTTATCTGGCTTTCGAATTTCTCGCTTGCCTCGATGAAATGCTATTGGTGTATTCAATTCCTCTTCAACCTCGTGCTCTTCAGTTGCATCCTCGTAATCAGGCAGTGTTTTCACCTGACTCGACTTCTGTATCATTGTCGTTCTCCTGCAATCTACATTTGACGTCGGTGTGATCTTCATTATCATCCGGTTTTATGTCATTATTTGTATCAGCAGTTGAATTTACAGTCAGTTCAAGTTTTTTCTTAATCAGGATCTCGGATTTAAAAATAACATTACGACTGCATTCGATCTTGTTTGATGTAGGTAACCAAACTCTATATCCGTCTTTTTCTCCGCAATATCCGACAAGATAACCTTTATTACTCTTCCTGTTAAATTTTTGACGTTTTTGCTTGGGAGAGATGTATGAAACACTCCGTTCCAAATACTTTTAGATGGTCGAAATTCGCAGACTTCTTATTCCAGAGTTCAATTGGACTTTTCTCCTTCACTGGCGTTGGCCCTGTGTGATTTAAAATACATGCTGCCGTATTAACAGCTTCTACCCAAAGTTTGATTGGAAGATCCTTCGTATGTATCATTGTTCGACTACTTTCGACTAGTGTTCTATTTTCTCTTTCGGCTGCACCATTCTGTTCAGGAGTGTACGGCATTGACTTTCGAAAGTTTATTCCTTTTGATTCTAGAATTTTCTTTAGTTCTGTATTATCAAATTCTTTTCCTCCATCACACAACAGCTCTTTAATCGTATGACCAGCCACGCTTGCTTCACTTAAAAATGTTGAAAGATCTGGCTACTTCGGACTTTTTTTTTAAGAAAAATACTTATCGATACTTCGAGAAATCATCCTTGAAACATACAAAATATCGCGATTCTCCGACAGATAGTTCCCGCATTGGTCCGCAAATATCCGCATGAATCAGCTCACCTGTCTGTGTCGGTCTATTTTGCCTGTCTTTGAAACTGGCTCTTGCATGTTTGTCTAGAACGCATCCTTCACAGAACTCTTTATCAACAGTCACCTTGGTTCCTTTTGATTGTAGAATTCTTTTGACGTGACTCTTCGCTTGGTGGCCTAATCGTTCATGCCATAATTGCAGCGTGGTCTCGATTGTAGCCAAATGAACCTCAGCAGCTTCCTCTGGAACCAAAACTCGTATTTGAAGAGCATACAGCCGATTCGATATCCTTTTTCCAACTAGTCGGATCTGACCATTTTTCATGAAGATACAGCCTCTCCTGTCAGCCTTAAAATTGAAACCACTATCAATATTCTGATTAATTGAAAACAGATTTTGTCCAATTTCCGGTATATACCATACATCCAAGAGATGATTCCGATACCATTTACCTTTCACATTCATCTCAACATTTATTGTATCCTTTCCATAGGTTAGAATGACTTCTTTATTACCTACTTGTACTGTCTTCGGTGTGACGAATGCTTCATATGTAGAAAAATACTTTTCGCAGTTCGTCATATGTGTTGAGACTCCGGAATCGGGAAGCCAAATATCCCGTTTCATGACACTTTCTTCCGAGATATAAAAGGCGTTTTCGTTGTAGTTATCTGCTATAGCAATAAAAGCATTTCCCTCTGCTTTCGATTCCTTTTTAAAATCCGTTTGCTTCTTCTTCTTTAGTTTCTCTGGACACTGCTTTCCATAATGTCCAACTTCATGGCAAAAGTAACACTTTCTTTCCTTTTTGTAAGTGTTCTCCTTTGCTTTGGACTCATTCTTCTTTTTAAATCTTGATTTAGCCAACAACTTTCGTTTCGCTATTCTTTGCTGGTAGTCTCTGTTCAATGAACCTTAACCTTTCTAACAGCAAATTCACTGTTCGTGTCTCTACAGGAATAGACTCCCAGACACTCTTAAATTCAAAATATTGTGAAGGAAGCGTTGACATAATCCGACTGGTTAGTAGAATTTCAGGCAACTCGGTATTTCCTAATTTCTTTAATTCGTCATTTAGCTCACGAAAATTCCGCTGAAGGCGGACATGAATAGCAATTGTTTCATCAACCAACCTCTCACTGGTGAAAAACAGCTTCATTAATATATCAATTCTTTGATCAGAGCTTTGCTCATAAATTGATATCAATTTATCCCATGTTGTCTTAGCAGTATCACACATTGATGTCATGTCAACATGTTCATCATTTAAACTGTTAACTATAATGAGTTGAGCTAAATCATCTTTCTTTTGATATGCTTTCTTTTCTGTTACATACTTGTTACTTGCTGTCGCTGTCGTTTCTGACGGCTCTTCAGGTGCCGCCTCTTGGCCTGTTACAATCTCGAGAACATCATGATGACGAAGCATTAAGGTTACTTCTCTTTTCCACCTTGTCCAGTTCGCACTTCCTTCTAGTCTCTCGATTCTCGCCTTGAAGTCCAGCTACATCGTTATAGCAAAGTATAACCTATAAAATCAGCACGTTTCTTATACTTCCTGCTTTAATTTTCCAGCGCACCTGGGTCCATAACCTGTTCGAAGGTGGCAGGAATGAAGGGCAATATGTATATATAAAGCACACCAAGTTTTGATATCTTAAGAGCTTGTATATTTTAAATCAGAAGCTTAGGATCGTGATTGCTCACACACCTTTTTTATGAGTGATATGTCTCTCAGCGGGGGGAAAAAGGGGGCGTTCAAAAAGGCAACCTGAGCCCATGGAGGACTGGAGAGAGCATATCGGTGGTGGGGGTAAGAAATTTGTAATCGGAAATGACATCACCAGTCAACCGTCTAACGCACTATTTAGCCGCAAACGGCGCTATAGTAGAAGCTTTTGATTGGCTTTTGATCGAGCATGGAACTATGGAAGACTTTATTTCACATATTAAGAGGTTACGTGACTCTCGTGAGGTTGTTATAATTATATTGAGGCTATTATATTATATAAATATATTTCTATATATATAATTAAAAATG
>NW_012026784.1:2929986-2932647 GCF_000956235.1 Wasmannia auropunctata
CGTGTGCTCTTCCGATCTGTACCCACTATTAAAATATATGAATTTGAAATAAATAATAATCCAATGGATTCAGATGCTAACTCAAACTCTAATTTCACAAACTCAAATCCTAATTCAATAAACTCAGATCCAAATACAAACTCGAATTCTAATTCCATGAACTCTGATATAATTTCTAAATCAAGTTCACTGTCAAATGAAAATACAAATCCTAACTCTAATTCTGATTCTAATCCTAATGCATACTCGAATTTAGATGATATTTCTAAGAAAATCTCAAACTCGAGAGCATGTTTTCACGTAAAATCAAATGAGAGGAAAAAGAAAGTAATCGCTGCATTAAGACTTGAACATTTAAATTCCGAAGAACAAACTCATGTAGAAGAATTAATTGAAAAAAGTTCTGATTGTTTTCATTTACCGGAAGAAAAACTTGCACATACTAATGTCTTGCAACATAGAATACCGACAATAAATAAAACGTCTATACATACGCGGCAATATAGATTCCCTCAAATACATAAAAATGAAATAAATAAGTAAATGATTTATTAGAACAGAATATAATTAAACCGTCGAAATCTCCTTATAATACGCCTGTGTGGATAGTGCCTAAGAAGGCCGACTCGAAAGGGAACAAGCGCTGAAGGATGGTGTTAGATTTCCGTGACCTAAACGATGAGATCGTAGGTGACGCGTACCCACTTCCAAACATAACAGAGATACTCGATCAGCTGAGCGGCGCGAAATACTTCTCAGTCTTTGACCTTGCTTCTGGTTTTCATCAAATTAAAATGCATCCAGATGATAGTCATAAAACTGCGTTTTCTACACCACATGGACATTATAAATTTGACCGAATGCCTTTTGGTTTAACAAATGCGCCTGCAACTTTCCAAAAATTAATGGATCTAGTACTCACCGGTATACAGGGAAATGAAATTTTCGTATATTTAGATGATATTGTATTATATGCTAGTTCTCTTACAGAACACGCGATTAAATTTGAAAAATTAATAACGCAATTACGAGAAGCAAATTTAAAATTACAACCTGATAAATGTGAGTTTTTAAGAAAAGAGGTAACTTATTTAGGACACATAATAGGAGAAAACGGAGTTCGACCAGATCCTAAAAAGATAGAAGCGGTACAAAATTTTCCGATTCCTAAAAATGCAAAAAATATTAAACAATTTCTTGGATTAGCAAGATATTATCGTAGATTCATTAAAGGGTTCTCAAAAATTGCTAAACCATTAACAAATTTATTTAAAAAGGAGACTGATTTTGTATGGGGAGAAAAAGAGCAAGAAAGTTTTAGTATCTTAAAAAATGCTCTGTGTAAAGAACCAATATTACAGTATCCAGATTTTACAAGACCTTTCCTTTTAACAACTGATGCATCTGGAACAGCAATTGGTGCTATTTTAAGTCAGGGACAAGTAGGAAAAGATCATCCGATAAGTTATGCTTCGCGAGTATTAAACGATGCAGAAAAAAATTATTCAACAATAGAAAAAGAATTATTAGCAATAGTATATGCTGTACAACATTTTTGACCTTATCTTTATGATAAAAAATTTTTCTTAATAACAGATCATAAACCGTTAACATGGCTCTATAAAATTAAAGATCCTACTTCACATTTAGCAAGATGGAGAATAAAATTAGCTGAGTATAATTATGAGATAGTGTATAAACCAGGGAAAATAAATGCTAATGCTGATGCTTTATCTCGAAACCCTACGACAAATGTATATACGATAAATAGTCTATATGATGAAATTGACGAATGCCCGTAAGATGAAGAAGCTAGACAAAGAAATGCAAATCCTAGAATTCCTCTACCCATTTCACCTAGAAGTGGCATGATGGTAGAAGAATCAGAGCCAGAAATTAAAGGAATGCAAACAAGGGGTACAGAAAAATCAGAGGGAGAGAGTATTCTGTTTACAAAAAAGGAACTTCAAGAACCATTATTTACTGAATACACAATTAATGCAGAAATACACAATAATCCAACTACTAGTGAAATTGATGAAATAGAATCTATAAATTTACAAGATATATTACTTTCTGAAAATAATTCTCAAAACAACACAATAGACACATCACAAATAACTGAAACAACATTATCAGAAGGAAACAGAGATCACAATAATTCTAATTTACAAATAATTATACCATCAAATCTTTTACAGATACTTGACAATTTATCTAGGGACAATGAAACTGTAGAATGTAATCAAACTCAATCTCAAAATGAATTGCATGGAGAAGAAGAAAATATAAATAATAATATAATTACTCTTGAAGAGAATGACAATGAAGACGACGATGATGAAGATAATAAAGACGAGGAAGAAAATTTCGAAGATGATGAGGAAGACAACGAGAGTGAAGATGAAAAAGAAATTGATATTTATAATGAAATTAACTTTGATGAAATTAATGATCAAACTCAAAAACAAATAGAGACGCGTGCACAAAAACATAGCATCATAAATAGTCGAGACCAAATTTTTATGCGAAAAGAAAATTATTTATATTTTTTTATCCGCGGACGGGAAACCTTGTGACCAAGGAGCCCAAATATTGCAAAAAGAAAATTTATTACCTAGAATTAAAGAAATTGAATCAGGAAATTTAATTAAAATTAAA
>NW_012026784.1:2932697-2934611 GCF_000956235.1 Wasmannia auropunctata
GGGGGATAGTTTCCATCCATTTTTTACAAGTTTTCTAAAGCGATCCTATTTATTAATTTTATCCCAATCCTCTTTATTTAAAAATGGCACGCAACAAACTTTATGTCATTTCTCACTGTTTCTCGCTTCTGACGTCACGAATCAAATATGGCCGCGGTGACTAGGAAGGGCCCTTAATATCAAAGTACAAAGAATACCATTTAGGTTTTATCTTTTAAAAAAATTTAATTCAATTTGGATACAAGTTTTTTTTTCAAGGAGCGCGCTTACACTTGACACTCTTTTTTTACTTTTTATAAAAAAAGTCTATTTTGTAACGATATCACGCATTTTGTAGTGTTATAACATACCTCGGATTAATACCTATTCGGGGAAAATGTTTTACTCGAGGAGAATTGCTCCGTCGCATATTATCGCGTTCTCGTGGTTTTTTTACTGGGCTCATCACAGAAATTGTGTAACGGAAAAATATATAGATAAAGGAGGCAATGTAAATAGATCTCGTCTTTCTACTAAAATAGTTATAATTATAGTGTAATATATAAAATTTAAGATTAAAAATAATAATTCTTTTGGATAATAATACCTTATCTGTATAATATAGATTTGTTCAATAGATGGTTTATAATAACTGTTATAAGCCCAGTAAAAAAATCATCAAAATAGGATATGCAACAGGAAAATTCTCCTCGAGTAAATTATGAATGATATACTTCGGATTAATGTCTGTTCACAGAAAACCTTTTACTCGAGAAGAATTGCCCCGTTGCATATTGTCCTATTTTCGTGATTTTTTTACTAAGCTCTGTGACGTGACGTTTTTCGACAACGTCCGTCACAAGGGTGACGGGCTCGTTAGCCCGACCGTAACGGCTACGTGGATCCTGCGTCCTCCGATTTTCGAGGGCGAGCGCATCTACGATTTTGCCATGTTCCGCGACTAACATTTTGTAGTAGGATTAAACCGTAGGCCTTGCACCGACCAAAATAAGCAAGGGATAGCGACTGTTCGACTGAAAAGATTGTATTAAAGCGTCGTCTCACCGGCTCCCAGCAACAAGGACTCCAAGGACGAGAGACTATCGAGGCATACTCAGAGCAAGACGGGAGCACAGGTCACGTAATTACTCTTTCTTTTTCTTCCATCACGGAGCCCCCTTACTACTATTCTCTTTTACAGAGTTTTCGGAGCGAGCCGACGGCCCTGCCAGGAGGCCCCGATAGTACAAGCGCAGGAGAGCTTACACGAGGGCTCGCTCCACGTATCGAGGGCCAGAAACCCTCCCAGCAAGTCAACTTTAAAACTTCGCGCCCGTTATCACGGGGCTTGCGACTGACGCCATCCTTCTGCGGCGCAGGGGGTCGCGAAAGAGGGACTCACGTGACGGGAAGAGATAGCGGAAACCGGCAGATGGCCCCGCTACCAACGTGCTCCCAGCGCTACGAAGGACCGGCACTTGTGCCGTGATCGTCACCGTCACCTGACGTGTACTGTAAGGGACGCAGGATCCATTGCCAAACCGTGTCGAGAGGACCGAACCTGTGTGTCGAGAAGCGAGAGGAGTGGGAAAAGGGAGAGCATTCGGTGAGACGAACGTCGCTAATTTGTAAAGTCGCCAAGTTTCGCGAAACGAGAGGGCCGTGCAAGAGTAAAGATTTCTTCAGCGTAGCGGCCGCGAGTGCCGTGTACGATAGAGTTACGAGCATTACTTGTTCCGCGAACTAGAGAGTGCACCGCCCGCTCGATCG
Organism: Wasmannia auropunctata; assembly: GCF_000956235.1. Taxonomy (NCBI): domain Eukaryota; kingdom Metazoa; phylum Arthropoda; class Insecta; order Hymenoptera; family Formicidae; genus Wasmannia; species Wasmannia auropunctata. The sequence goes on from NW_012026784.1 coordinate 2,934,447, forward strand.
CGTTAGATTTCGAGTCGTTACGATTGTCGACTTTGCGTTCGCCCTCGCCCGGCCGAGTCACCGCGTGTTTGTGTCGTGTAATTGTAAGTTGCGAGAGCGCTCGTTTTGCCGTTCTGTGTGTCGGATTTAGTAGAGTCTCCGCGTAGCGTGGATTAAATTCTGTGT
>NW_012026784.1:2934661-2935744 GCF_000956235.1 Wasmannia auropunctata
TAAACATATTACATTACATCAACTCATTATATCTAATAATCGAAGAGAATTCGATTGTTATATATCACATTGTTACTACAGTAATCGAAGTTAGTCATTAATTATTTTATTGTTCATTGAAGTTTTACCAAAACAGGGTACAGTCCATTAGGATGAGTACCGTAGTCACTGACATTAGATAAAGCAAGAAATTATTTGTTTTTTTGTACATTAGTTATTAAATATTTGGCAATACATAATTGCGTTTTTTTTATATTACCACGTAGTAAACAAATGTTATGCAAAATGCAACAAGCAATAATATACTTGGGAAGTCTGTTCTTTGCATAGGAAGTATGGAAAGAAGTATGGAAGTATAGAATTATGAAATAATTTCTATTCTTGCTGTTAAAGAACACTAAAGTTGCTGATAGATGACTGTGTTCCAAAATTCACTGCTATAAATACTGTAGATACCGTTCCGTTATTGCAGTGCTATGTACGGAAAAATCAGTCTCAGTAATAACGGAACGTTCTTAAAGCTCTACTAAATTACGTCATAGCGCCAGTACTTACAGTAAATATCGGAACGCACCCTTGGTTGCAGTGACTAGTCAGAAGCGGTAGGAGCCTTAGAGCCTCTTGCACTAATCTCCGATCAAGTTAATCAGCGATTAGAGATTGCCAATGTATATAACAGAATGTACGAGTACATATCACAGCATCAGCCCTAACATAATATAATTTTGTGTTTAGTTCTCACATTGGTTAGGTATCTTAAAAATCAATCGACTTCTTAAGGATGTTTAGTATGTATAATAGTAGCAAAAAATTTACTAGAATTTGATTTTGACGAATATACATGGTGATTCAGAATAAGTATAGTGTCCTTAAACATACGTATTTCTGACCATATTCTGAGACGATTTTTCCTTTGGCAAAAATTGGTGCGGAGCTTAGTTTTCAAGTTATAAAGAGAAATAGTTAGCGAATTACGGGCCGCGTACGGAAGGTAGACAGGGGCGGCGCAACTTATTGTCCGACGGCAGGCGGTACGCGAGACCCTCGCGACGATCAGCTGACTACACGCGCGCATAAACATGC
>NW_012026784.1:2935764-2936974 GCF_000956235.1 Wasmannia auropunctata
TTTTACAAACCGTGTCACTTCAACATTTTACTCGATTCACATACAAACTATTCATTTAAAGAAATCACAAGAAATCTGTTAATGTATCTACTAATTAATATCCGTTACGTACTTTACAATCACTGTCGATTAATTATCCGTCCACTGAAAAATCATATGATGAAAGAAAAAGATACACGCGGTTTGTTAACTCATGACTCGTTCACGACGATAGCAAGCAATCGACTGATTTTAATATCACATTTCTTATTTAATTATTATTAATCCGTGTCGATTAATTATTCGTCGACTGAAAAATCACTTGAAGAAAGAAACATGCGACAATTTACTGACACACGAGGTGTTTACTCGATAATAGCAAGCAATCAACTGACTTTAATACCGAATGTAGCTAATAATTATCAATCAATGTCGATTATTTATTCGTCGATTGAAAACTCACTCGAGGAAAGAAACACGCGCACTATTTACTAACACACGACGATTTATTGACACACGAGGCGTTTACTTGACGATAGCAAGCAGTCGACTGATGTTATTTTATGGTTATGTTTGCAACGTTGCAGTCGAAACGCGACATGTGATTAGTTGAAGTCAGTCGACTGCTTGCTATTGTTGAGTGAACGCCTCGTGTGTCAGTAAATTGTCGCGTGTATCTATCTTCGAGTGATTTTTCAGTCGACGAATAATTAATCGACACGAATTGATATTAATTAAAAGATAAATTTGATATTAAAATCAGTCGACTGTTTGCTATCGTCGAGTGAACGGGTCGTGTGTTAATAAATCGCCGTGTATTAGTAAATTGCGTGTGTATTTTTGTTCGAGTGATTTTTCAGTCAACGAATAATTAATCGACACGGATTGATAATAATTAAATGATAAAATCAATATTAAAATCAGTCGACTACTTGCTATTGTCGAGTGAACGGGTCGTGTGTTTCTTTTTTCGTGTGATTTTTCAGTGGACGGATAATTAATCGACAGTGATTGTAAGTTACGTAACGGATATTAATTAGTAGATACATTAATAGATTTCTTGTGATTTCTTCAAATGAATATTTTGTATGTGAATCGAGTGTAAAATGTTGAAGTGACACGGTTTGTAAAAAAAAGAATTAATTACTAATTAATTATTTAATCTGTATCAGTCAGTGGATAACTTGTGACGTTTACATTAAAACTGAGTCGACAAGGCACACAGGGGATA
>NW_012026784.1:2937024-2938570 GCF_000956235.1 Wasmannia auropunctata
TGTGCTCTTCCGATCTAGATGGGAAAAAGTAGTAGAAAATGGAGGAAATTACTTTGATTAAGGTATTCATTCATTTTCCCTTCGAAACAAATCGATTTTAGAGACGAAAAAACGGCAGGAATTAAGTTTAACACCTAATACTTGTATCTCCGATCGAGACGCGAACTCGGTTCGATCCGGACGCGCGAACTCCCGACAGGATTGCCTCGCACCTACGCGTGCGGTCGCAGCTCATGACAGAGATTATGTAATCACTATCACACGGAAAAATATGTAAGTAAAAGAGACAATGTAGATGGATCTACATCAATGTAGATCTGGCTTTCCATCTTTTTATTAAAATAATCAGTTATAACTATTACGTAATATATAAATATCTACTCAAATTAAGGATTAGTTTTAACAATATAAATAAATATATAGTTAATTATAGAAATAATATAATATAAATATAATGCAATATATAAAAAATGTCTTTTAACATACGTTAACTGTAATCTTCGTCCAACAGATGGTTTACATTTCTGTTATGGCAGTTAGTAAAAAAATCATAAGAATAGGATATGCAACGGGATAATTCTTCTCGAGTAAAAGATCCTCCGCAAACATTAATCCGAGAGAAATATATATATACATCGGGAAAAAGACACGGTAACAATAACCTCACTTGTCACTGGAAAAAATATATGCGTTCAGCAGAAAGAACAGATTAGTGAGTGCTTTGCAGTGATTCTGTAATATGATTAATTCTTGCTTTTATTTAAATTTTCTGGATTTAAGTGCAAAAACTAATCGTAATAAAACATCATTAAACACACACTGATCTGTTGTCATCACATCAATCGATCGATTACATATACATATGATCGATGCGTGCGAGGCTGCAAGGTTAGAAATCATAGCGCTCTAGCGCCTCTTGTGTCAGAAATTGTAAAAGTACATTTCCCCCACCCTGCAACTGATGGACGACAATGATGATGAGGACGTTTCTTAATCTGAAATTCCTATATTTCGGACTTTGCATTGCAAAATCTCCGCTCGTAGGGCACGTAGAGAAAAAATAAAGACACTTTCATTATATAAATCGAACCCAAGCTATCGATTAAGCCTAATTAGAACTTAATCGGTTCGACCGTTAATAAGATCTCAAAATCTCGATTGCTCGCGTTAAGAGACCCAGCATGGCTTGATTGACATATATTTGATCGTCATTTTTATATACATAACCCGGCATGACTTGACATATATGACATATCATTTTTATATACATACATATATTTAATATTATATTTTATTTATATTTAGTTTTTTATTTTTTAAACACTTGACACCAAGCCACTACCGTGTCTCCTGATGGGAGAAGAGCTTCTTTGCGGATGTACATTAATTAAAACAGAACATCCTAAACTTCTAATTCTAGAAATTAAACAAGGAGAAACTTTTGCTCGTAAACAAAAAATATCAGTAGAGAATTTAGACATTTTTGCATATGTGAATTCAAAGTTTATTTATGTGGAGAAACACATTCAAACACAAATAAATTACT
>NW_012026784.1:2938620-2941228 GCF_000956235.1 Wasmannia auropunctata
GTGCTCTTCCGATCTTTTATAACTTGAAAACTAAGCTCCGCACAAATTTTTGCCAAAGGAAAAATCGTCTCAGAATACGGTCAAGAATACGTATGTTTAAGGACACTATACTTATTCTGAATCACCCTGTATATGCTCTTCTCATATATAGTTGACCTCCGTCTTAACCTCTGTAAAAGTCACATTTTAACCTCCTATATAATTATCCCCTCTCTTATCGTGATTCCCCTACATTTATCAGCGCATGCGCATGATGTAAATCAAGGTTATTTAAGGTTATGTTTTTGGAATTTTGTCTGCGCTATTGAAAAAGTGGGGATAGAGCTTTGAGTATATGTATATTACATGGAGGTAGAGTGCCTTCGTTCTTTGTAGGCTGCAAGCACAGTATAACCAGTAGGTACACTTTGCGTCGGCACCTTTGATCTCCTTTTCCAGATCACGTGAGCATCCACCATGTTAAATCCAGGACCGAATTGAGAAAAGTGCCTCACAAGCAGGGTCCCGGACCGGACCGAAACCGAAACCAATAACCGGATTAAAACCGTTATTTTAGTCAAATTGAAACCGAAAACTGGACCGAAATATTGTGCAGGTTAATGGACCGGGCCCATAATCGGACCAAAAAATTTTTTCCGATTTTGGATCCATTTTTCGGATTTCGGTTCAGAAAAAGATACACGGTAGCTATACTTCCATCTTTCTTCCTAAAATCTCACGCTTCGCTTGATCTATACTTACTATATCTATGGAATATCCCTATTTTATGTCTGAATTGAAATCTTATTAGAAACCAAGAGCAGAAAAGAATCTTAAGAGAAACTAATATTTTCAAACCAAGAGCAGGAAAGATTCTTAAGAGAAACTAATATTTTGAAACCAAGAGCAGAAAAGAATCTTAAGAGAAACTAATATTTTGAAATTCTGACAAAAAAAAAGTATGACTCAACCAGAGTTGTCAAATTAATTAGCGATAGTTGTTCTGACGGTACCAGCCACGCAAGTGAGTGTCGAGTGACTGTTTTCAGGATTAAAATTCCCGCTATTCCTGCTAAGAATGAATATCGATGAAACAATTGTGGAGAATCTGCTATTGATTAAAGCTAAACCGAATTTTCATCAACAATGATTTTGTTCAACAGAGATAAATTTTTTATAATATACAACTTATACTCTTATTACTTTTTTATGTATAATAATTTTCTTTTATAAATTTTACAATAAGTAATTATATGTATACCCGTAACCGTAACCAAAAAAGACCGAAATTTAAACGGTTACGGTCACCGATCGGCAAAAGAATTGAAACCTAAACCGAAACCGAAAATTGGATATAGCTTCAGACCGTAACCGTAACCGGACTGAAATTTTCTTTCGGTCCGGGCCCCTGTTTACAAGTAATAAAACAGATAAGTAATAATATGGATTCGATCAGTAAATCAATAAATTCAATGTGTAAATTGAATAAAACGTTTTAGTAGTAGCACTTATTCGTAGGAGTGATCACTAAAGAAAATTTCTGATGTAATTGCTTATAAATTGTTTGCATATGTATGTATTCGTTCCTATCGTCTTGCATTTCATTGGATCCAGCCCAAAACAAAAGTTGCGCGATACCTGCGCGAAGACTCAGTTTTTCGCGGAATGTACCTACTGGTTGTATTGTGCCGCAAATGTGTCCAAGAGTGGCAAGAGTGCGAGAGACAAAGGTATACAAGTGATACCTCGTCGTGATACCTGATACTTCGTCCTCTCTGTCTGTCCAGTTTTGACGCATGCGCAGAGAGGATGAAGGACTATTACTCGTATACCTTTCTCTCTCACACACATCTTGAACACAGTTTTTGAGTCAACATTCCTTCTCCATGTCTATACAGGGTGTCCCAAAATAAACTTTTGTTCTTAAAATGTCATATTCCTGATTCAAATTGAGAAGATTTTTCCTTTACCAAAATTTTATCCAAAGCTTAGTTTTCAAATTATAACAAGAAATAGTTAGCGAATTATGGGCCGCGTATGGAAGGTAGACAGGGGCGCGCAACTTACTGTTGGACGCAGGCAGTACGCGGAGCCCTGTTACGTGCCGCGACGCAACGACGCCGCACGTTATCGATAGGTCCTCTTCAGTTCCTAAGCTGACCTTATGTTTGGGTCCGTAACCTAATAAGCCTAACCTAATCTAACCATAATAAACATAAATACTTATACCCTTCTGTATCTACTGTTTACTTTATATAAACGCTCCATCCGCGAGACTCTAAACGAAGATCTGTCTTGAGCGAACAGTCAGTTCTGTGTCGTCTCTCGTAGTGAATACACCTCGTTTTATAATTGTCCAGAATAAAGTATTTTATAAGTGAACAGTTGTCGATTTACTTCGATACCTTACGTGGCTTTGGCCCGTAACAGCCCTCGCGACGATCAGCTGACTGCTACACGTGCGCATAGACATGACATTTTAAGAACATGCGATTACATTCTCTTTTGCTCACAAACACACACGTACGCACGCACACACACACACACACACGCACACACGCGCGCGCGCGCTTATACACACACACACACACACGCGCGCGCGCGCACACACACACACACACACACACAC
>NW_012026784.1:2941278-2944883 GCF_000956235.1 Wasmannia auropunctata
TCAACTAAATGAAGAACCTTTAAACCAACCAACTTCAAATTTACAACAATCGCAACACTTACAATATCCAAACCAATCACAAAACTTACATCTTCCCATTTCTCCACCTTCAATTGAAAATAATTGCATGAACACTGAAAGAATCCGCAACGAAACTCATAATCTTTATCCACAATTATAACTAAATTAATTATAAGAATTTTTCTTTCTTTAAGATGAAACAGTGTTGCCAGATCGATTGCGTGGATTTTCTCCCTAGATTTAGGGTTATTTTGACGACTTGGGGAGAAATTTAGGGAGACAAAATATTTAGGGATAATGTTTAGGGTATTTTCTGTTCACCGTGAAAAAATGAAAATACCAATAGAAAAAGGAAAGAAAGTAAGGGATAGAAACAGAACTGTTACGAAAGACAAATGAAAAGACAAAAGACGTAACTGTTTATCGGAGTTGATGTTTTCACTCAGTCACTATAATTTCGATGTTAGTACTGTGCGAGATTTTTATTCCTCTACCGTGACTGTTATGAAAAGCTGTGGAAAATCTTTTTTCAAAATCGAGACATACACGCAATATAATTGTAAGTAATGCTATTGGTGGCATTGGTGCTTGCCTAGTGCCTACGCATGTATTTTGAAACTCGCGCAGTGATGTGGATGTATGACATTTCAGTTTTAGTGCCGGTTATTTTCGGTAAAAAAAATAAGGAATTTCGTAATGTGCAAGAACAGTTTGATGAGATCGAGCTACGTAATGTAATCTTTTTGCACATTCTGATGTCTATAAATGTATAAACGTCCGCATTTAGTAAAGTGTCAATATTTAACAGCCTCAGTTGATCCTTCAGCTAAAGGTAATCTTGCTTAAAATTCCATCAATTTTATTATTTATAACAATTGTTATCTATTATTTTATTTGACATTTAATACATTTAATTTTTTCTTTCAGATTATCGTTTAATGAATTGGTAATAAAAATTACAATTCACTATCTAATCGCTTTGTATCCAGTCGATAAGTTGGCTATATTTGCATAAAAATGAGGAATTGTGAAATGTTCACAAATTATTGGAATAATCTTACTGAGATCAAGTCTACGTAATGTATCGTTTGACAGTTCATACACTTCTTGATGTCTATATATGTAGACGTCCGTGTAAAGTGTAACTGACATCTAATAAACGGTTGTGACTTTTTACTACTTATTAAAAAAGTAAAAACATGCCACAAGCAACTAATCAAAACAGTACGTACAAAAGTACGTAAAAGCCTGGGAAAATGAAGCTGAATTCAAAGGTGAATAATTGTTTTGTTATTTAATTTGACAAAATTAATTTTATAAATACAAATTATAATTTATTAATGAATTTTCTAGATTGGTTAAAACCTTGTGTTGGGGACAATACAAAAGCACACTGTGCTTATTGTAAAATTGATATTTTGGCACATCGAAAATCGCTGAAAACACATAAATTCACTAAAAAACATATTCAAAATGTCAAAAAGGATAAGGAATGCGTACAACTTCCTAAAATTAAACATTTTGCAATACCACATATTGATGATCGTCGAAAAATAGCTGAGTTAAAAATAGCTGCTTTTATATGTGAGCACTGTTCGTTAAATGCTACTAATGATTTAGGTAAAGTAATAAAAGATTTAGACTCGACTTCTCATGTACTTAAGAATATTAAGATTCACCGTACAAAATGCACAGGTTTGATTGTAAATGTTATTTCTCCTTGTTTATTTAAAGAAATGCTTCATGATTTGGGAGAATCTTATTATTCTTTAATTATTGAAAGTACAGCGATAGATACTACGAAAGTGATGTGTATTATGATTCGATATTTTAGTTTAACTTTAAAAAAAATTCGCACATCATTTTATAAATTAATTCAATTAGAATCTGGAACCGCTGAAACTATGACCAATTCATTAATAAATCATATTCAAAGTGATGGTTTAAATATAAAACATTTAATTGGTATAGGGGTCGATGGAGCGAATAGTATGATTGGCAAACATGACTCGGTAGCATCTAGATTAAAATGTATAATTCCTCATTTAATTGTTATAAAATGTATTTGCCATTCACTTCATTTGGCTGCTGAAAAGTCTTGTGATCTTTTACCAAGAAATTTAGATTACTTAGTTAAAAAAAGTCACACTTGGTTTTCGCATAGTACCAAAAGAATAATCGAATATGGAAAAATCTACGAAACTATAAATCAGAATAAGCCAAAAAAAATTGCTAAATTATCAGGAACTCGCTGGCTGGCTCGCATAGAAGCCATTAAAACCATTATTGATCAATGGGACGAATTGAAACTACATTTTGAAATGGCCAAAAGTTCCTATCGATGCAGTGAAGGCTACGTTGCTGAGGAATTATACAACATGTATAAAAGTGATGAAAATAAGCTTTATTTAATATTTCTACGCGATATCTTGAAAGATATTACCAACGTAAATAAACTTTTTCAGTCTAATGAAATAGAACCACTTAAACTATTGAAAGATTTAAATCATCTGTTATATTTAATTTTGCAACGAATTGTAGTGCCTAATCAATTGGAAAAGGTTAAAAATCAAGACTTGATTAATTTTAATTTTCAAGATTATCTCATGTCTGTAGATTGCGTGCATTATGGATATTATTTTAATGAATTTTCTTCAAATATTAATTCTCAAAATTTGAAAGACATCAAAGAAAGATGCAGAGCATTTTATGTCGAATTGGTGAAACAATTACAAGAACGAATTCCCCAAAATTTACACATTTTAGAAAAAATTAGCTATTTCACTCCAGAAAATGCAATGAATAGATCAAAAGGTGACATTACAGATATAGCTGTTAATTTTAAAGAAATTTGTTTGGACGTTGACGCTACCATTAAAGAGTGGAATGCTCTTCATCGTTTAGAAGTAAACTCAAATAATTCTGACGATTATTGGGCTAGAGTAAATAATGATGCAGATGCTGCCGGTGAAAAGCGTTTTGAACATATCTCAAGGTTAGCTCTCGCGTTTCTCTGTCTACCATTTTCTAACGCTGCAGTCGAGAGAGCATTTTCAATAATGAATATTGTTAAAGATAAATTGCGAAATAAACTAATAATTAGAACGCTAGATGCAATTCTCAGAGTGCGATTTTTGTTGCCAAATACTTCCGCAAATTTTCAACCATCAAATGAAATGTTACAAAAATTTGTAAGTGAAAATGTTTATGGAGGCCAAATCGATATTCAAGCTTTTGATGTTCTAGATTATTTTGATACCATTGAAAAACTTGCGGCATAAATTTTTGTTATGTAACAAATGATATTTTTCTTTGAAATATAATATTATATACCGTATATAAGCGATTAATAAAGAAATATATATTGTTTATGTATTATATTTATTTTATTTTCTATTTATTATTAATTTAAATTTGACAAACACATATAATATATATTGGCTTAATTAAAATTATTATAACTTTCAAAAATAAATTTATAATATTTTTGATTCTTTTCTTTATTATATATTAATATATAATAAATATAGTACGTAAAATTAATAAAAAATTAAATAAAAATTTTTAGTGATTGATTATTTTAT
>NW_012026784.1:2944903-2947045 GCF_000956235.1 Wasmannia auropunctata
TATATACATAACCCGGCATGACTTGACATATATGACATATCATTTTTATATACATACATATATTTAATATTATATTTTATTTATATTTAGTTTTTTATTTTTTAAACACTTGACACCAAGCCACTACCGTGTCTCCTGATGGGAGAAGAGCTTCTTTGCGGATGTACATTAATTAAAACAGAACATCCTAAACTTCTAATTCTAGAAATTAAACAAGGAGAAACTTTTGCTCGTAAACAAAAAATATCAGTAGAGAATTTAGACATTTTTGCATATGTGAATTCAAAGTTCATTTATGTGGAGAAACACATTCAAACACAAATAAATTACTTATACAGAGATGTACTTAAACAACGCTGCAATTTGGAAAAACAAGTAATGAAAAATGTATTCAGTTTGGCTATTCATTCACCGGACGAATTTGCATATCAAATTATGAAGGGACTTGGATTCATGGCAGTAATTTCTGGAGAAGTCGTACACATCATCAAGTGCACTCCAGTAGAAGTGAAAATTCGACATATTAAAGAATGTTATCAACAATTACCAGTATTAAAAAGAAATGAAACCTATTTTCTGGCACCAAGAACACATATACTTTTCAAAACTGGAACCCAAATTACTTGTAATAGGGTAATACCAACAATGTATTTTCTAAACGACGGATGGTACCGGATGGCACCAATTCCGGAACACAGTTTACCACCAATAACGATGAAACCGATGACTAAACCAACTTGGCAGTATAATAATCCAGGATCATTGGCAGCAAGCGGAATATATACTAACAGCGAACTTGAAAACTTGAGGGAACATATAATGTTCCTAGCAGAGAAAAATGGAATTTTAAATATCATGGCACGAGGAGTAAGAGGAGAACCAATAATAACAGAAGGTGTGGGGGTGTATATGTTGCGAGTGACAATGTGATTGTTGCGGTGGAAACGCAGAGAGCCAGTGGCTCCAAGCCAACGTTGAGTGATTCGCCGCTCGTATCGTAGTATTCGCTTCGCGGTTTATTCAAGCGTGCGCAGCCCCACGCGTGTTCTCGGAGGATCGGTAACGCCACGGAAAAGGATCTTATTCAAGTTGTTAACTTGTAGAATATGACTTAAACTTAATTTATTCCTCTATTTACAGTGTTGTATGTTTCTATGTACAAGTGTATGTATATACAAGTGTGTGAGTAGGTGTGTAAATATAATTGTGTTTGCTTTTCGTTGTTGGCCCTGAAAAGAGCCAATGGCCGTGATGGTCGGAGAGTTCTGGGCTCCGCTCACACCACGAAATCCGGGGCAAGGTAGTGGTGTAACGCAAAGGTGTTGGTGCGTTGCCCGTCTGTGTCCCCTTCTCGTACGCGTAAATCTCCTGCGTTTGCGTGGCGCCTTCTCGAGAGCTTGGCTCCGTTTGCGTGGCCTGATCCCTGGACAGTGGTTTGGCCTTCTTGGATGGTAGAGGCGGTATCCTGTCCGGCACTTGGAGGGACCCCACGATGCCTTTGAGTGACCACTCTGGAGAGGCCCAGCGCGGAGAAACTGGTCGACTCAACCGGGGGTCGGTCTCTCGTAGCGCCCACGTCGGCGGTCTGGTCCTCGGTGCGGCAGAGAGTTCTAGTGGAACCAGCTTCCACTCCGTTTGGCTGTTCTCGGTGCCGCTGTTGGTTGCCTTAACCGTAGGTACCGGTTTGACCCTTCACCGTCTCGTTGTGGCGATCCTTCGTGGGGCCGTCTTCCTCCGTAGAGGAATGTCGTGGCCTACGGCGATGCCGGGCGAGGATGGTGTATTCGGCGGCAGTTTGACGACTTTATGTAGCCTTCTCCCAAAAAGACTTGATGCTTGTCAGCGTACTTGTCGCAGCGGACTCGTTGCGTGGAGTGCCAAGAGCGATCCAGGTTTGCTTTTCATCGCCAAATTCGGGTCTACTTATACCCTGGTGAACCGTTTTTCTCTTACGAGAAAATAGGCCTCCTGGCGGATTGTTTAAATAATTCTTTTTGCTCGTGCAAAGGTCGTTCTTTGCAGCGCTCTCGCGGGGGTTGCTTGCACTACGGGTAGCCCTTGTTCAGGCGCTACACCGTACGAATGGCGCGCGCGCGAGGCGGCGCGTACTTGTGTCGGTACAGCCGTACCGCCACACTGTGA
>NW_012026784.1:2947065-2947798 GCF_000956235.1 Wasmannia auropunctata
CGTCGTACGATCGTAGCGTTCGCGAATTACGAGTCTTCGTCGATTCTGTGTAAGCAGCATTGCTTCGCGTATCTAATGTTTCCGTCTCTTGTCGTGTACTATTCGTATTTTCATTTGTAATACTCGTTTGCTAAATATAATTGTTATTTTCGTTGTTAATAATCATTGCTATTTCTTTCAGCCTATTCTCGCTCCCCGAACCTCGACCGTTTTTCCCTCGAGCCACCCTCTCTACCATTACCGTAGCTGAGCGACCGGTTATCGCCGTCCTTGTCCGACCGCTGTACCGAATTCGCATCTGATTGCGTGATTAAATAATTTCTGATTGAGTCTTTAGATTTCTGAACAACAAATCTTCAATTAGAGAGGCACTCTCTATAACGTGCCTGGCGCCCAATTCTTGTTCCCGTTTTCGATAGGCGAGATGCCTGAGTAACGATTAATCGCGCGTTGGACTCAGTTTCACCGTTTTCGCGGAATCGAGTTCGTCGGACGAGAGACGAAGTTGTCCCGCCCTCGTGAGGACGTGGTCACAATATAGGGTAACTGTCCCAATTACTGCCAGTGTCCCAATTACTGTCACTTTTTACAATTTTAATATTAGAATTAAAAATATGAGAGTGTTATTTATTAAAAATATTTTAGTAAATAACTGAGACTGTCATATAAGCATAAACACAACTTATAAAATATTCGATAAGTTTTATATTTATAAAATAATTAAAGAAGTTAA
>NW_012026784.1:2947848-2948736 GCF_000956235.1 Wasmannia auropunctata
TTCTCGGTAAAAATGTCAGTAGTCATCACGTGACCAAAAAGTCGTCAAGCCATTGGCTAAGATTGAGATTAAAGATTGAAAAATAGACGGAATTCTAATTTCCAAATTCCAATCTCAATCTTAGTCTGCTGTGTTCTCATTGGCTGAACTTTAATCTCAATCTTAATCTCAATCTCCAATGCGTAGTCTGATACCGGCTTAATGTAATGTAAGAGAGCGCCTTACACACCCGTTATAGCTCCGTTAGTTTGCCGCCTTGCCGATAGCTGGCGTCGTAATCGCTCCGTGGCGCTCAGCTCGCCTTGTGGTCGTCGCGTATTGGGCCTTCGGCCCTACTCGCGTTTCATTGGTGTCCCACGAGAGATATCCCGTGATTGGCTAGCGGAAGCCACCGGCGGCGCTAGCAGGAACGAGAAGAAGGAAGTGAAGGCTTTGTTCTTGTACCGGCTCGTAGAGACAGACGTCTCATAGTTCCTCGCGTGTGAATAAAGACATTACACCGTCACGTTTGGCTTAATCTCTCCCTCTCGTTTCCCTCTTCCCCTCCGGGTTAAGTTTCTGCTCTCGTATTCCTCTACTAAGAGTTTGTACCTAGAATATATTTCCTAGTTTCCTGACAAAGGCATTCGTTCTTCTCCCTAGTATTCTGGCCTTACAGTAATTACAATTAATTGCATGCATTAAATAATATATATAAAATATAAATACGTACATATAAAGATATAATTATTGTTGGCCGGAGTCTCAATTACGAAGTCCTCCGTATTTTTTTATATTTTACATGTAATATAGGGGACTTCTACTTATTAGAATATGCACTAAATATAGGCACCTTTAATATGACAGAGAGAGAGAGAGAGAGAGAGAGAGAGAGAGAGAGAGAGAGAG
>NW_012026784.1:2948786-2949111 GCF_000956235.1 Wasmannia auropunctata
GATGTGTATAAGAGACAGGAGCGTATCGAGATGGCAATTGAAAGTGATATGATTATGTTTTATATCATTAGCGAATGTTGGATTAGATATAATATGTTTTAATGAAGATAGGATAATCTTTTTACTTATGATTATATATACAGCTATTGCATATACCCAGCTAGCAAGCTCACGTGATAATGACGTGATTATAAAGTGATTTTGATGACAATGACGTGAAGTAACATAAATAGTACGTTATTTTGACGTCACCTACAATACCAAAAGTTGACGTCACTGATATGACGTCATCTAAATGTTACATTGACGTCATATCTGTCTCTTA
>NW_012026784.1:2949161-2953333 GCF_000956235.1 Wasmannia auropunctata
GGATTGTTTAAATAATTTCTTTTTTGCTCGTGCAAAGGTCGTTCTTTGCAGCGCTCTCGCGGGGGTTGCTTGCACTACGGGTAGCCCTTGTTCAGGCGCTACACCGTACGAATGGCGCGCGCGCGAAGCGGCGCGTACTTGTGTCGGTACAGCCGTACCGCCACAGAAGGAATATCTTTTTCTTATCTTTTGAACGAAAACAGCTTATAGCTTACAGCTTTTTCTTTCTTTAAGATGAAAATACGAAATATTACAGGAGGAGCAGAATGAATATTATGGCCCAATTGATGGTGTTTGGCCCAAAGATTATTCAGAGACATAAGAGAAATTTAGGAAATGCTTTTGTGTTACTTTGTTATCAGAAATAGATTTAGTATATGTAGATTTAGATCATTATTATGTAAGATTATGCAAAAGATGTTTTATTATATAGGGATTTCAGTAAAATGCAGTTTTTTTCTTTTTTTTATAAACTGAATAGCACAGTGATCTTCGAATAAATACTCTTATAACTCCTTGTAGAGAAGTATAATTCTAAAAATATGTAATACAAATTAATTTGTATGCACTCTCTTTTTTTGGTGAGAAAAGTTTGTTAATCGATAAACTCACCTGAAACCAACATAACGTAGAACATAATTTATTTATATACCAATCACTCATAACATTATCTTGCCCAAGTGTTATTCGCTCACTGAAACAAGTGGCGCACAATATGTCGATTAGACTATAATATAATTGGTTTTCATCTAATTCAACGCATACGAAAAGGTCTGTGAATGGCTCAAGTTCGTTTAGTAGATCGACCTCGGCTTGACTGAACACAATTTGATTGCGATTTTGTCGCAGACACTCCCATTCCGCCTTAAATTTTAAGATTGAATCAGTGAATTGTGGATTCTTGAAACATTTTATGTAATGGTCCTCGGAGAAATCTTTTAATTCACGTTCTTCCCGCAAAGAAATTCTTTCTGTCTCAGGAGTTACGTCAGGATTGGGAAGATCTATTATTTTCGCGATCCACGTTGCCTAAATACAGGAAACCAACACATATTACTGACAGTATAATTAATTTCATGTTATATATAATTACAGTACTGGAGTACTAAAACAAAGGATGGAGGATTTATGCACTTATAGTCAAATTTAATGACGACAGAATAGATTATAAAGACGTACCTCAAAGACTAAAAAGGCTCCTGACACTTTATTCGAAAAACCACATTTTGGGCCGTTCAAAAACTTCGGCATGTTCTCCTTATCATAAGTAGACTGAGCCTCGCAGATAATGTCAAAATTAATCAAATCTACTTCATCCAGATCTGTCACAAATGGATTACTTAAAATTGGGAAGAGACATGGTGTGTGCCGGTATTGCTACGCGATGTAATTGTTTATCACAGTTTCACATCATATCCTTGTAACTTACTTGTTATTGTAGGTGTGAGATATATAGTATAGTATTTCGGCAGTCCCGTAAAACTCGTTATCATCTCCAAGTTTTCAAAATGCTCCCCTTTGTTTACCTTGGATAAATTAATGCTAAAGTCACCTTTGCCACGGTTAAAGGAAACGTAAGGAAAATCATTTTTTTTGTACCTTGCACGGCAGCTGCAGTCTGAAAAAAATTGTTCGTCAAGCAATTCAGAGAATATTCGTCGAGGAACCGCCAGACGGATTTGCAAAAAAAAAAATTTACACGACCAAGTACGGAGTAGAACAGAATATAAAGCATTCCTCATCGATGGTTACCTCCACGTTCTTTATACTTGCATACGGAGCGCGGATGATTATCGTCACTTTTTCGTCGTTTTGCGTAAGCTTGAAGTAGGGAGTCAACCTCTCGTTGCTGCAGGTTCTCGCGTCAGAGTTGCGACACTTTTGAATATACATGAAAACCAACGGTAACGGTGTCTTCCATAACGTGCGAGAATAAATCTAATAACCGGACAAGTGACGGCTGTAAATCGGCGTTCGACAGGATGAGAGAGAGAGGACTTAAAAGTGAAAGATTAAGACCCAACTACCAACATGCAACGGATCTTCACGTGGCGAACAAACTGATAACTGATTTATTCTATCCACTGATGGCCTTTACGGCGCGGGACGATCGCGACGCAATGTCCGCGACAACAAGGCTGCGCGAAACCCTGAACGCTCAACGGCGGCGAGAACCGACTCGTGTGTCGCGTTCGGCGGCCCTTTTTCGAAGAAGGAAAAGCTCGGGTCCTTCCTTGCAGATCCTACCCCCTTTTCCCCTTTTTCGTGTCGCTCCGAGATTGGGCGACAACGCCGATCAGCCTCGCGCCGAGTGATCGCGCCGCGCGAAATCGTGTCGGAGTACGGGGCCTCCACGTGCAGTCCGCATGGGGGTGCCGCGCGCCGAGGCATGCCTCGCTCCGGCGGCGCATGATGCCCGTGAGGCCGTGCTTTTGCGCGAACAAATTTATCACATACTGATTGATGAGAAAAAAATTATGTTTTATAGCAATTTATATAATAAAGTAGACAATCCTTTTCACTACAATATGTAATAAGAGGAAAATATACATTTGCACTTAATCTTAAACATGAACAGCATCTAGTCTTTAATGAAAAGACGAAAATACTTTAAAAATATAAATTTTCCTTCCATACTATACTTAACTCAAGAATACATATATTAATAATACAAAATATAAAAACTAATATGTATAAAATATGGTCTAGCTAGTATAAAAATTGTGTAGTAGATAATCTGGTAAATATTTATGAAATTGAAAAGCTTATATATTTTCACATACATTTATTATTGATTATTTATATATTAAAAATTTCAATATAATAACACATATATAAAGTGACAAATCAAGTACTTATAACATAACATGTATAGGCTGCGTTCTTTTTGGACGCTCACGCGCTGTAAGCGCTTATAAGCTTCGCTTATACCGTTCCCTTTGGCGTTATAAGCGCTCATGAAAAGCATTCATGACGTCATCATTACGTCATGACTCGTGCTTAAGCCGGTATCAGACTATGCATTGGAGATAGAGATTAAGGGTGCGTTCCTTTTGGACGCTCATGCGCTGTAAGCGCTCACGCTTATAAGCGCTATTTTCTGCCGTTCCTTTTGAAATTTAAGCGCTCATGCGACTGTCAGCAAAGCCGTTCCCTTTGGCATTTGTGAGTGACTGTGAGGCTGCGTTCCGCAAAGCGCATTATGCGCAAGATTTATTTTTTTATCTTTGTTTAACATTTGATGAACAACAAGGATACCATGATATATCATGCGCATGATGCGCTTTGCGGAACGCAGCCTGAGCGTATCGAGATGGCAATTGAAAGTGATATGATTATGTTTTATATCATTAGCGAATGTTGGATTAGATATAATATGTTTTAATGAAGATAGGATAATCTTTTTACTTATGATTATATATACAGCTATTGCATATAGTTTATCTGGATACTTTTATCTATTTTTTCCTCTCCTTTTGCTCCACCGGCTGGTGAATTATAGCGCCTTCAACCTTTTTACAAGGTTATATACTATATAGCGCAATACTTTTATCTAAATCGCATAAACATTATGTAATTGTCCATACAAATTTTGATTAGGTGCGTTCCGACAACACAACGGCCACCGTTCCCTTTGGACGCTTATACACTTATAGCGCTCAAGGTGCCTTTTCATACGCAGCACGCAGCAGCAGCAAAATGTCACGTGATTCAAATTTTTTAAAACCGCTTCCGCCGTATTTGCTGCGCATGAAAAGGAATTTGCAGCAACATATTAAAACATTTAACCTCAATATAAATATAAGTATATAGCGACATAACCGCAAAATCCGTTCCGCAGGTTGATAATAGAAATAAAAGTTTGATAATGTCGTACAATCAAAAATTGTATCAGTGGCATAAAGAATGTCAGTACATCGTTCAAAAACATAAAAGAAAAAAATTGCGATTACGGCAGCTGTTGGTGCAATTACAGTTTGGGCAACAGAAATGTCAGAGAAAAAACGACATTATAAAAAGAAACGTACTTGGATAAGATTTTTTTCAACAACATCGACGATATGGATTTTATTATACGGCTTTACTTATATTAAGATTAGAAGATTTGCGCTTTCGAAATTATTTTCGAATGTGTGCTACACAATTAGAAGAATTATTGCAATTAATAGCGC
>NW_012026784.1:2953383-2955008 GCF_000956235.1 Wasmannia auropunctata
TTTATTGCAGTAATCTAAATTTTATTATTATATTATTAGATAGTAAATAATTTTTATTATTATTGTAATTGTAGATTCACATTTCAATAAAATTTTTAAGTTTAAATAATCTAAAATATATTATACTTTGTTTAATTATTATTTTTAGTAAAAATTTGCAATTATATCTAAATGAAAAGAAAAAATTTTAAATTGTACATTAATATAATTAAATTTACTTTAATAATTAATAGTTAATTATTTACTTGTGTATATATATACAGCATTTGTTCTTTTTTAGTTCACATTTCATTAATTACAAAACTCAAGTAAAAATGTAATACTTTTGAATTTCGTATTGAATTTGACCATCTCTAAAATTCTGTGTATATCCTTTTATTTATTTATTTACTTGTTTCTTTATTTATACATACTGCGTTTGTATTATTACTTTAATATTAATAGTATCCTAAAATATTTATATTAATGAGAATTATTTAATACAAATATCATAATTTTGAAACAAAATTGCCATTAATTAAATTCATTATAATTCTTCATTTTTGTAAAATACATAGAGGTAAGGGATAATATATTTCGGCCATTTATTATACCTGTATTGATTCAAATAAGAATTTATTTCACTTAAAAACAACGATACTATATCAATAAAATTATTTTTTTTTTATATATACTGTTTTAAATCTACCGCGGTAGAAGAGGATGGGACCATGCAACAATCCCCCCCCCCCGNGGCCCCACGATGTACGTTATTGTGAAACTCCAGAAGAAATCGCGATAGCTAATGTGATTTCGATTTTAATAGTGCGTAAACATATTGTTCAGAGTGTTGTTTAAACTATTGTGTTTTTTAGCATTTTTCACTGGTCGCACTGGTGCGCACTGAGTGCACACTTTTCGAGAATTTTCGACTGTGATTTCATATAAGTAATGCGGCGGCGCGCTATTCGCGCCTACCGGTGGTTATAGATTTGTTTACAATTATCTGCAACAAGCCCACTATATATAATGGCTTTAATCGGCGTACAATTTTCCTCGGACGAAAATGAAGAAAGTGAAGGTAGCATTGCCGTCGTGCACAAATCATGGCTAACACCGCTTAAAAAAGAATCATTTTGGCCACAACACATTAAGCAGCAGTATTTACTCGACAAGTGCTTGAAAAAAGGTGAAGAACCAGGTGACCATTGGCAGCTCCATAAAATTAAAAGAGTGTTTTTTGAAACAGGTTAGTACGCTTTTATACCTAAATGTTATTTTCCTTTTACATAACCTTACTTTGAATACTTTCATATACATAAATTTTTATGTCATAAATGATCACGATTTGGTTGATTAATTAACCAAATATATACATACATACGTGGCATGTATATTAACTGATCTTTTTAAAAGTATAAATGTAGCGATAGCTCATCATATATAGATTTTATGTATACAAAGAAAACTTACATAAACTTATAAATATTTATATACTAGCTGCAGTATATTATTGAACCGGCGTTGTCTGAAAATAAGTACTAGCTGATATCAAGAAAATTATCTATATTTCTATCTATCTCATTATTTATCCATCTTAATTACTAATTATCTGCCTATCTATCTATTTATCTATTGCTTTAACA
>NW_012026784.1:2955059-2959932 GCF_000956235.1 Wasmannia auropunctata
TCGTTTGGTTGAACTTCAAAAAGATGCTGCAAAATGTATTTTGCGCCGTATGTGCGTTATCTAACTAAAATTTTTAACCAATAGTAACGAAATGCTGCGATTTCACACTGCGCATGAAATGGCATCTTCACGCTTTCGTTGCCCTACCTCGATAAAATGAGCAATTGTAAGCACGAGTCATGACGTAATGATGACGTCATGAATGCCTTTCATGAGCGCTTATAACGCCAAAGGGAACGGTATAGGCTGCGTTCCGTTTGGCGCTTACAGCTGGTTACAGCGCTCACAAAATCATTTCATCCTTGTTGTTTATCAAACATCAAGCAAAGACAAATGATTCGTAACATGTTGCACAACCGGTGAAAATCTACTTGGAAACGTTTAAATGGGAAGTCCTATCCCACCCGCCGTATTCACCAGACATTGCTCCTTCCGATTATCACTTGTTCCGATCAATGGCACATAGCCTGGCTAAACAGCACTTCTTATGAAGATGTCAAAAAATTAGTCGACTCTTGGATAGCCACAAAAGACGTGTCGTTTTTCCGATGTGAAATTGAAATGCTGCCAGAAAGATGGGAAGAAGTAGTGGCTAGCGATGGACAATACTTTCAGTGACATATTTTTTTAAATAAAGCATTAATTTTCACAAAAAAACAGCGAAAACTTATTCAAGATCCTAATATTTATTTATTATCGGAAAATAATATATTATTTTAACTTTGACGATTACCATAACAGGGAAGACTTGTGTTAAGCCGTAATCACACCAGAGGTTGAGATTGAGATTGGATTGGGATTTGACCAATCTTTGCAAAATTTACTAAACTTGATATTAGTTTTCTTTAGATATTATTTTTCTTCAGATGGGTCAAATTTCAATTCAATCTCAACCTCAGTCGCTAGTGTGATTATGGTTTTAAATTATGTCGTTTTGAATTGAACGTCTGGACAGCTTTAATGTCTTATTGTTATATTTATTTTATAATTACTCCGATCATATTTTATTCATTAAAACAATTATTTAATCTTGATTCGTGACACACGCGTGAGTACTGTTTTTGAATTAGATTTGTTTTATAATTTTTAATGTAAACATTTAGTAATAGAGACTATGATCTATAATCTGCGAATTGGAAGTTATCTCACTCCATGTAGAATATGTAGTCTCAGCGTTTTGAGCAAATATGTATATTATAACTAAATGTCTATGGTCTATTTGGAAAGTCAAAAATGATTCTAAGAAAGTCAAAACGTTAAACTTATTTTAGTTTTATTATAACTGAAAAATAATTAACATGTAACTTGCTTGTAATTAAACTGAAAATATTTAACGTTGAATATTATAAATTTCCATTTTTTTAATTAAAAAATTAATTATAAAATAGAAATTAATAAATTTACAATTTTTGAAGAAAAGAGAAAAGGTAAAGACATATCAGTAAAGAAAAGGTTAGTATAAAAACTGATAGTGAAGTAGTTGGGTGTAAAAATGTCATTTTAGAATAAACAATAAATAAATTTATACAAAACTTATAAAAGATATTTTGTTAAAAAAATTTTAATATATTTTTTAAATTTCTAAATATTTCCTTTTATATTGTAACCGTACTTTTGCAAGCCGGAAAACAAGACCGGTCGTTAACCGTCGCTACAGGGCGAATAACAGTGATCTAAATAACTCGGAATTACGCGGCAACTAAAAACGCGAAGTTGGGCGCTAGGCACGAGCAGGCGTGTCACCCTTCGAATTACTGCTCTAAATCGTAATCTCGGATACGCGTAGAATGCTCGTTACGCAACGACGCGAGAAGATTAAGACGCTCTAACTCCTGACTGCCACGATCGGGGAACGATCCCGATAGCCGGTAACTCAGCCCCGAAATTCAGCAGAGGGGCGATTCGCAGGGCGCGGAGGAATGTGAAAGAGCAAGGGCGAGATCGAACATACAGAGTTTTCAGTAACAAATAACAAGTATAATTGCGTGTACTGCGAAATACAAATGTCCCTCTCAGGCTGCGTGTGACAGGGCGGCAACCGTTCGTTTCTCGTCAGTTACGTAAACTGACCGGTGTACGAGCTTTCGTTCTTACGCTATTTCCAATCCGCGAAATATCCGATCGCTGTACGCGAGTACGCCTCGCACGGCGTACGACGGATCACACGCCACGTGGCGTCGCGATATTCCGAAATCCTGCCGACATTCGGCACGCCAACACGCAATAATTCGCACAACTTAATAACACGAAAGAAACACGAAATAACACTTAACTAATGCACAAATGGCACAGCGAGCGTAATTACTCTACTCAATTCGCGTAACCTTATGCCCGGCGAACGGCGCGGCACACGGACTCTACACACGAACATACGATAACGCGGACAACAAATCTTTAATAGCGCGATCCGCCCGACAATGAAACTGGCGGCTGACAATATTACTTCAACGTTCGTCTCACCAAGAGCGGCAGCTACGATCTCCAAACTATGCTTCGGCACTCGGCAACTTAGCGGGATGCTGCGCCCTTTCCCAAGCGCGACCACAGCACAAGTGTCGCTCGGCGGTCCTTCCGGCAGCACGCAGGCAGCAGGGTGTCACGAGATCGGCTGATTAAGCGCCGATTGGCCCTTGCCCTGCAAGCGCGACTTCAAATTAGGCTCGCGACCCTCTCCGTGCCTTGGCGTCGACTCTGCTCGTCCGCCTCGCCTCAGTACCTTTCGCCGTCGGCAACCCGGTACTCGACAGATCGTGAGAGTTCATTGCCTCAATGTAGTAGGCTTTCCACCCGGATTGCTGAAAGGAATCGGCGGCAGTAAAGAGCTCGTAATAGAGAATATCGAAACCAATAACGTTCGTAGGAACTATGGCTGACCTGCGTGCTCCGCTTCTCCCGCGATGAGCCAGTCGTTCCAATGCCGATGTCCCTCTCCTTCTCGCCGACTGATGTAGACGATTTCTTACACGCGCAGTTCGGCTATGCCGCCGATTTCTACCTATGGCTACGCTCGTGAGGAGAGAAAAGATTAAATAAAACGCGCAGGCAATATGTCGGAAAACGCAATGCGCGCGGATACGCTCGCCTCCCTAAATTGGGGAGGACGCAGGATCCAAAACCGCGCTTCCTCGGTCGGGCGTTAGACCCTTATGACGGACGGTCAAAAATGTCAGTTCACAATATATAAATAATATTTCATATTAATTATTAAAAAATATACATGAATGGCGCGCGCGCTGCGTGCTAGTCCTATCTAAAAAAAGGCATGTTAAGTCGATAACTTGTATTTCTCGAAATTATTTGTTGCTGCTTTTCCGTGATTGGTTATCTCACAAGGAAAGGGACCCAAGCGTTCCCCTCCGATTTTGACGAGTTTTTGATATGTTATTCTCCAGACAAAACAAAGAACTAAGCTACCGCATATTCGTGCCTGTACGCACTTTTAAGGGATGAAACACCTCTTGGAAAAAAATCGTTTTTTTATTTCATTGTGAACATCGTTGAAACTAGGAGACAAAAAAAATGATCTGAATAAAAGTTGAATGGCTTTAAGAGTATTTTATAATTATAATTAAAAATAATTTTTTTATTGCTTAATTTTTTGTTTATCCACCATCACCAATTGTTTTTGAATTTTTTGAATTTTTTAAACCAAATTAAAGGTTATTTTAAGACGAATTCAACTATTTGTGATAAAGCTATTTTTCGAAATATTATTTTCAAGAAATAATTATAAACGCCTCATTACGCACACCATCCGTGCTCGTTTACACTGTGCGCACGCAGTAATTCATCACGCAGCACGTTCTGCTCGCATTTTTGCATTTAACAGGGGATAACGATGAGAGCAAATATCTATTTCCGCAATATTCTGCGGATGTATAACTATAAATCGTTTTTATCGCGCACGGCTAGACAACGCTTACAAAGCAAAATTTGAATGTCGTAGAATGTCAAGTCAAATCGATGTAAACAATTACTTATTGCGGGAACAGTACGTATAATCTGTACGTATAATCACAGCAGTGTAAAATACTACCGCTATGCGAATGTTAAAATCAGTGCACCGTGATATCGTGTATCAATAACATCGTGTCTACTAGTATCGTTGTATCAACGTATTAATCACTACAGTCAATATATAAAAGTAAGTATATTTTTA
The DNA here is from genome assembly GCF_000956235.1 of Wasmannia auropunctata. Taxonomy (NCBI): domain Eukaryota; kingdom Metazoa; phylum Arthropoda; class Insecta; order Hymenoptera; family Formicidae; genus Wasmannia; species Wasmannia auropunctata. The sequence continues at coordinate 2,959,219 of NW_012026784.1, forward strand.
AATATTTCAAAAATTTACATTAATATTTATACTTTCCGTATAATTTAATTTTTAGCTTGTAAAAATAAGTTATTATTTGAAATTCTTATTTGTATTTTATATTTTATTACAGTAATGCAAAAAAATCGTTTAGTACTTATTCCTACTACTTTTGTGGAAAAAAACATATATGTTGGAAATAGTAAATTTGAACTTAAGGCGCTTTATAGATTTAGCTAATCGATAATCGAAGGAGCCATATTTGTATCGCGATTAACATCGAGTCGTTTTCTCTTCTATGTCCTTGACTCTCTCGTTGCGCCCCGTTGTACTCTAAATAAAAAAGAATTCTGTTTCCAAATATATATATTCTGTATTCAGCATTCTCAGTATCCTTTATTCATATATCCCACTGTAAAACCTCATTAACATTACATCAATATATCAGTTATCATATATCAAGTATATACAAATCAAGTATACATATACGTTTATGTATCACAAAAGATTATATTTCTTCTTGCGTTTTTCACGGAAAATAAAAATATAAAAAGTATAATAATTATATAATATACATTTATCACGTTTAGAGTAAATTAAAATGTTTGTCTTTAACATAATAAATAATGTAATGTTAATAACTTGTATGCGTGCAATATCGCATTACTATTTTTTAAATATATTTATTATTTTTATTTCTAAAGATCGGAAGAGCACACGTCTGAACTCCAGTCA
>NW_012026784.1:2959982-2960946 GCF_000956235.1 Wasmannia auropunctata
TAGCTGTATCATTGCTGTTTGTAATTGTTTTTAGCTTAAATGCATTTATAAATAAACGGGAAACATTTATAATAAATATTTATTGATAAACGTTTATAAATGAACGGAATAATGTTTAGGGAGAAATTTAGGATTTTTTCGGAATTCACTTAGGGAGATTTAGGGAGAATCCGAGGCTGCTTTAGGGAGAAGTCGGTAAAGGCATCTGGCAACACTGAGATGAAAATCCCATACGAAATATTACAGGAGGAGCAGAATGAATATTATGGCCCAATTGATGGTGTTCGGCCCAAAGATTATCCAGAGACATACGAGAAATTTAGGGAATGCTTTTGTGTTACTTTGTTACCAGAAATAGATTTAGTATATGTAGATTTAGATTATTATTATGTAAGATTATGCAAAAAATGTTTTATTATAGAGAGATTTCAGTAAAATGCAGTTTTTTTCCTTTTTTTATAAACTGAATAGCACAGTGATCTTCGAATAAATACTCTTACAACTCCTTGTAGAGAAGTATAATTCTAAAAATATGTAATACAAATTAATTTGTATGCACTCTCTTTTTTTGGTGAGAAAAGTTCGTTAATCGATAAACTCACCTGAAACCAACATAACGTAGAACTTTATTTAATTATATACTAATCACTTTATTTATTTATATACCAATCACTCATAACATTATCTTGCCAAAGTGTTATTCGCTCACTGAAACAAGTGGTGCACAATATGTCGATTAGACTATAACATAATTGGTTTTCATCTAATTCAACGCATACGAAAAGGACTGTGAATGGCTCAAGTTCGTTTAGTAGATCGACCTCGGCTTGACTGAACACAATTTGATTGCGATTTTGTCGCAGACATTCCCATTCCGCCTTAAATTTTAAGATTGAATCAGTGAATTCTGGATTCTTGAAACATTTTATGTAATGGTCCTCGGAGAAATCTTTTAATTCACGTT
>NW_012026784.1:2960996-2963578 GCF_000956235.1 Wasmannia auropunctata
TGTGCTCTTCCGATCTTTTGGTGTTTGTTTCTTTATAACAATTTTACAACAAATGAAATTTAAACATTAGTGGTGTATTATTGTAGACAAATACCTTAGCTATTAGAAAAACCAACCACTATTTTTAAATACTTCGAAATTGAATTTTTATAAATAAAATTAGCGGGTAAAAAGGTGGTCCCTATAGGGACCACCATGCTTCAAAGGGTTAAATATTATCTATTAATTATTTGTTGACTGAAAAATCACTCAAAGAAAGAAGCACGCAACAATTCACTAACACACGACGATTTACTGACATACGAGACGTTCACTCACATGGTCGCATTTCGACAATGATACAAACATAATCATAAAACCAATAAATTCAGTCGACTACTTGCTATCGTCGGGTGAACGTCTCGTGTGCCAGTAAATTGTCGTGTGTTAATAAATTGTGCGCGTGTTTCTTCGAGTGATTTTTCAGTCGACGTATAATTAATAATAGACATAGAATTAATAATCATTAACTAATAAATTCGGTATTAAAGTCAGTCGACTGCTTGCTATATATCATTGAGTGCACGCGTCGTGTGTTTCTTTTTTCGAGTGATTTTTTTAATCGAGAAATAATTAATCGACACTGATAATTATTAATTAAAAAATTTGGTATTAAAGTCAGTCGACTGCTTGCTATCCTCGAGTGAACGGGTCGTATTAATAAATCGCCGTGTGTTTCTTCGTATGATGTTTCAGTGGATAGATAATTAATCGACAGTGATTGTAAAGTACGTAACAGATAGATGCATTAGTTGATTTTTCGTGATTTCCAGTGAATTGTTCGTATGTGAATCGAGTGTGAAAGGTTGAAGTGACACGTTATGTAAAAAAAGAATTAACTAAATAATAATCTGGTCTGTGTCAGTTAGTGCTAACGTCTGCATTAAAATTAACGAAAATTTATTAAAATAAACGTTTATTTGGAACTGTATGTGGTCCATCGAAATGGAAATTCCGTCTTTCTCACGAAGCTATACAGAAGTCATCGAATCTTCACAAGGTTATAAGGGGTGTGCGTGCGTGCGTGCGTGCGTGGGTGAGTGCGTGCGTAAGTGCGTGCGTGAGTGCGTGCGTGAGTGTGCGTGAGTGTGCGTAGGTGTGCGTGTGTGCGTGAGTGCGCGCGCGCGCGTGTGTATGTGTGTGTGTGTGTGTGTGTGCGTGCGTGCGCGTGTTTGTGTGTGTATGTTTGTGTGCGTGCGCGTGCATGTGTGTGCGTGTGTGTTGTGTTTGAGCAAGAGAGAATGTAATCGCATGTCCTTAAAATGTCATGTGTATGCGCGCGTGTAGCAGTCAGCTGATCGTCGCGAGGGCTCCGCGTACCGCCTGCGTCCGACAGTAAGTTGCGCGCCCCTGTCTACCTTCCATACGCGGCCTATAATTCGCTATTTCTTGTTATAATTTGAAAACTAAGCTTCGGATAAAATTTTGGTAAAGAAAAAATCTTCTCAGAATTGAGTCAGGAATATGACATTTTAAGGACAAAAGTTTATTTTGGGACACCCTGTATACTCAAAGGGATAGAGGCGAAGTTTATTTTTATGGAGGTCGGTGGTTCCGACAAGTTACTTTTATAGAAGTTTGACTGTGGTTTGAGTAATAAGGATTGTGCAGAATCTTATCATTTATTTAAAACTAAAGCGCAGAAATGCACTTTTAAATTTCTGTTGCTTATTTTCTGAAAATTTTCGAATTCTCTGAATTATAATGAGAAACTTTTGACAGTGACGGTACCCTAATTCCAATCTAAAAATCCAAATTAAAATCCTTATAACTTTGGATTGCTTTAATGAAACGACTTCGGGTTTCGTCATAAGTCTCCGGACATATATAAGAATAATCTGTAAAATTTTTATTAAATTTCTAATATTTAAAAAATGGGTGCTAAACATCCTTAATTATTTCTATTGACATCTACTTTGCAGTGGATTCTTTGCATAACATAATACAAAAGGAATATTAGATTAAGACTCGGACAAAGAGTTTATTTATATACATAGAGTAGAAGAGACATAGCGGCGCCTTTGACTGGAAACGTGAGTTGATCGAAAGAGAGAGAAAATGAGAGCCATCTTTATCCTTGTCTAATGTTGCGCGCGCATCGATCGGCAACCCAACTTATTCCATTTCATGAATCTCGAAGTTGCAGTCAATAATTATAAACTTAACTGATTGAAAGATAGATAAAAATTGAATACTTTATATATATTATTTGTTAATGTTAATGTTAATATACAGGGTGTCCCAGAACTGGCGTACCGCCAGGTACCAGCGTATTCTCCGTGAAATTCTAAGACGAAAAGTTCTTTACCAAAACGCAATCCGATGAGTATAATTTGAAAGGTAAGCTATTGAAGTTCACGAATGGGCGCACGTAGAATTCGCGCGGTCAGGCACGTCCGAGACTGGCGCGAGGCACTTCAGAAACATGCTCGTGTCATAACGTATTTCTTATTACTCTGCTTTGCATTTAATTTAATTAATTAGTCAAAAATGTTTAAAATACATGATGAATTTGTTATGATAGTTTAAAAATGTTTAAAACA
>NW_012026784.1:2963730-2968227 GCF_000956235.1 Wasmannia auropunctata
CATGAGAGAAAAAGATAAAAGATGGATGTATTCTTCGCTCTACCATTTTCTTTCTCTTTCTATCAGCTCACGGTTCCAGTCAAAGGCGCCGCTAGGTCTCTTCTACTCTATGTATATAAACTCTTTGGGCCTGGAGCATATGAAATGCATAATGCGGCATAAGCATAGCATAAGGAGGCTAGACCAATGAGCAGCCAGCATAAAGTAACCATATTGATTTACGTAAGATTCTCATTGGTCTAGCTGTCTTATGCTGTGCTTATGCTTTGTTATGCATTTCATGTACTCCCGGCCTAAGGTTGACGTTCTGACACAGTATAACCGGTAGGTCCACTTCGTGTCGGCGTCTTTGATCTCCTTTTCCGGATCATGTGAGCATCCACCATGTTAAATCCAGGATCAAATTGAAAAAAGTGCCTCACAATAAGTAATAAAACAGATAAGTAATAATATGGATCAATAAATCGACAATAAATCAATAAATTCAATGTGAATCAAATAAAATGTTTTATTAGCAGCAATTATTCGTAGGAGTGATCACTAAAGAATTTCTGATGTATTTGCTTATAAATTGCACACATGTATGTACGTTCCTATTGTCTTACATTTCATTGGATCCAACCCAAAACAAAAGTTGCGCGGCGATACCTGCGCGAAGACTCAGTTTTTCGCTGAGTGGACCTACTGGTTATACTGTGGTACGACAAAGATTTCAAGCCTATTGATTGGCTATAGGATAGAGAGATCCGGCTATTTCTTTTTCTTGTAGCCAATCAGTAGGTTTAAAATGCTTTGTCGTACGACAAATGTAATTCCAGCCTTACGTTGGCAATCTGCATTTGTCGATCAGCTTAACCGGAGATTGGTGCAAAAGGCTCTTAATATTGATAACATAATATCGTGATGACTTTATATTTATCGTGATGATTTTAAAATAAACTTCGTAAAACTATTTTTTATGAAATAATTTTTTATATAACTTGTAGAAAGCTGAAAATACACTACGCCAACAAAATTAAAGCATAAGAAAAATCACCTGTTTTTGCCTCTAAAAATAGGCAAATTTTAAGATAGAGCAACTTCGTTAAAAATGATCGTAACGAGATTTTTAAAAAAGCATTTTATAGCTTGAAATCTCCACTTTTCAAGTTGATATTTTAGAGAACGATTAACTGACCTATTTTGGAATTGCATTGATACAAATGAAGATATGATATCGCAAAATTTATTTCTAACTTTGCAAAGTTCCACGACCCGAAATAAAAATCGTACACAACGCGGTGTACAGCTTTTGAAAAAATGAATCTTTTTCTTTAATTTACTTTTTTGTTGAGTTATACGATTTTTTTCACCGAGTTATTTAACATTGGAGCAAAAATGACTTTTGAAAAATGACTTGGTGAAAAAATTATACAACGCTCAACAAAAAAGCAAATTAAAGAAAAGTTGCTCTATCTTGAAATTTGCCTATTTTTAGAGGCTAAAACAGGTGATGCTTTAATTTTGTGGCATAGTGTAGTTATAGTTATTAATTTTAATCTTTAGTTGTCACCTGGAGTATTATATAAACAATCCCGACATCCTTTTTACTTTAAAGACAGATATTTTTGAAGTATAGTTCTAAATGTATTAGTAGCATTATTTAGAAGTATCTTCTGTAGGCAGAGACGCTTTCCAGCTGAAAAGATCCGTCAGTGCATGTTTTGCAGACGTACGGCAGCAAAAAAATATACAATTTTTACATACTTTTTTGCAAAGCAACTGATTTGTCTTATTATTCTGTGCATAAAAGTATTAAAGCATAATTTTAAAAAAATCAATAGTTTACAAGGTATTTTATATTATATTTCATGTCAAAATATGGCATGATAAAGTATTAAATACTCATAAAATATTGATTTTTCGATAACTTGACTTTAATGTTACGTCCGCGATTCATATGCACGTAAATAAGATCACCGAGTTCGTTGTTAACAATATTTAACGTTACACAGGACTACAACCGAACGAAAACATAAAAGAATTTTAGATTATTATGAAGTTTTTTTTTAAAAATGAGGACGCTCGCATAACGTAAATATGCTTCAGTTCAAATCCACTCAAAATCAACTCGACCGTCAACTCGTTTACGCTTGTTTCCTAAGAAACGATCTTCCATCTTCACACTCGACATTGAGTATCTTCTCCTCAAGATTGTCATCCCGACAATCAAACTGAAGGGGATTTCCTCTGATCTTCAGCTTGATATCATCTTCCGTTTCTGGTGTTACATCATGTTTCTAACCTAGGAATCCTTCCGAAGTTAGAGAACAGTAAGTACCTCTCAAACTCACGAAAACAATCTCACTTCCTTTATCTAAATTTTCTTCTTCCTCAATATTCTTGATTTTTAGACTTGACTTTTAGAAGTATCTTTTGTTCTTTTCAAAATCTTCAAACAAGGGGAGGAATTTTTATAACCATAAACTTTATGTGCCTCAGCACTTCCCACGTTCTTGCTTCGGCATTTGTCCAACGTCTCACGGAACCCTTGCTTAAAAAAAAACCGTAAGGCACTTTTCTAATTATTAGTCTTAAATTATTCTACTGATCAATCTCTGTTGCTTCTTACTCCTTTAGAATAGCAACTCTTTATCTTCAAACATTGCCTTTCTCTGGGAAAAAAAGAAACGTAAACCAGGAATGTTTTTTTTAAATCAAATTTGAATTTAAAAAAAAATTTGAATAAAGAAATCGCGTCGGGCTCTGCTTATCTTTCTTTAAAAGGAGCTAATTTATCTGTGTGGACAACCTTACAGTTACATATAATGTCTAATCGATGTTTGAATTCTATAAACGACTTCACTTAATTTGTTAACAATCTTATAAGACCTTTTCCAATTACTTTGTAATCTTAGGTCCTTTCTTTCTACGAGGATTGTACAACTAAACACTTTGTCTTTCGATAAAATCAATTTGTCTTGCTTTTTAGTCATTAACGTGTTATTAAGATTTATACGAATAATATATGTCAATCTTGTAGTTACGTGCGAAGTTTTCTAGATATTTTAACGTCAAGTTTATATAATGCAGTTAAAGATGACTAAAGAGGACCAAGTTAGGTCAAAACGTCTCGTGAATTATTGTATGATTGAAAATATATAATTTTATATCTACATCTAAATATTTGCTCGTTTATTGGCGATAATTTAAATTATTTGTTTTCGATTAAATACGAGCGATAATCTTACCAAATAAAAATAATTTTCAAAAATGAAAAGAGCAACAACTTTTAATGGTTTTGACCTTGACATATGTTGCCAAGGTCTTGATCCTGAACAACATTCAAAAGGTTTTGAAAGATGTTTAATAGAAAAATATTTTATTATAGTGTCTTGAAAAATTCTCGAGATAAGCTACAAGAATTTAAAAAGGAGGAGTTCCATTTAAGAAAGAAGGGTGGCACTTTAAGACCAAAATTTGTCCATCAGGGAAACGTTAAAAACTGGCTTATTTTTATATTATTGGACCTGCTGAACTCGAATGTGAAGCTTAAAATTGCCCACAATGCAGGGAATTTTATGAAAATGCAGTTTTTCTACATGAAAGCCTCGTTTTGTAGCCAATGTTTTTTAATGAACAAATGTGAACAAAAGAAGTGTTTCTTCATTAATGTTTGAGAGAGATTTTGATTGATTGACCTTTATTTAGCTTTCTCAGATATTTCCATATACATAATAACTATATATTGTTTAATATATATCCTTTTAATAATCTCTTAAACACTGCTTTAATTGCTTGATCTCAATTGGTAAAGAATTGTACATTTTTATTCCTTTGTAAAATAGACTTTTTTGTGCACTTCTAGTTCTACGGAATGTTAATATTATGTTTCCGGCCTGTCTCGCTTGTCTATCACATTTATTTCTCATTATTTCTAATCTATTGCTTACGCCACCAATGCCATGTTATTTAAAATTTTAAAAATAAATATATACACGTTATAACACAATCATTGCCTTACGGATATGAACTACAGCGCCTGCAATGTGCTCAACCTTGGTATATTTATTGCACTGCAAAATGACTCATGGCCCGGTTTTGAGTTATCTGAAGTTTATTCAATTGCGTTTCTCCCATCCCAACTAATAGAGTAGCACAGTATTCAAAATGAGGTACTATGATCGACTTAATGTTACAGGGTGTCCCAAACTCTTAATTAATATTTCAAGGCATGAAAAGAAATGAAATTTTGAACTAAAAGTTTCTTTACCAATTTTGGCTCAGACCATTATTTATAGAGTTATTAACAAATAAAGTTAATAAATCAGATTGCGCTTATCTGGAGTACGTAGGAGTGTAGCATACCGTACGGTTCTTTACGCTAACTTCGCTCGATTAAAATTTTTTTAAAATTTTTTTCATATAACAATAAATAAGTAAATGAATAAATCAATAAATAATGTAAATAAATAAATACACACAAATAAAGAAATGAGAGACAGACAGAGAGAGAGA
>NW_012026784.1:2968277-2968720 GCF_000956235.1 Wasmannia auropunctata
GTTCTTTATATTTAATGTATTTTATTTTCCTTTTAAATTAGCAGTAACGTCTTTAACACGTCATTTAGACGTCATTTTGTTGAGACTTTTTTAGTCATATTTACGTCTCCCTGACGTAATAAAATGACGTCAATAAGATGTGACATAATCACGTGATATGTATGTTAGAATCACGTTATTTTTATGTCTTAACTGACGTAATTGCGGACCAAAAATTCACGTCATTATCACGTGAGCTTGCTAGCTGGGTAAGGACCAGCCGACCAGCCGGACAGCGAAAACAAGCCACCATGCGAGCGAGCGCCGTATTGTAAGTCCGTGCATATTAAGTCGATATCTGCGTATGTCAAGCGATCGACATTATCACCGTCACTCGTCGCCGGAGCGTACGTGGCCTTTTCGGAACCGTGTAAAATTTATAAACACCGTACCCGAATTAAATA
>NW_012026784.1:2970105-2970487 GCF_000956235.1 Wasmannia auropunctata
TAGATATGTTTCAGTAAAAAAGCAAATAGAAAATAAATATTTTCCTATTATTTTCGTAAGCGAAAGTAGGATGTTAAATAAAGGCCGATTTTGACCTCCAAAGATGTAGGTAAAAACAATAGTGCTTTTTATAAATTTTGATCTTCTGAATACGATAGAACTATTAAAAAGTTCGTAGCGCTTAGGGAACATCTTAAAAATTAAGCATAAATACTGTATTTACTACAATTTGGATGATGAATCCTAAAATATATTCATGTATTGTTGTGACTTTCTGGAGAGAGGGGAAAGACGGAAGTAATTTTGTGTGTGTGTTAATGCACACGCATAGGCGCGCGCGCGCGTGCACGCCAGCACGCACGCACGCACGCACGCACGCACG
>NW_012026784.1:2970738-2971370 GCF_000956235.1 Wasmannia auropunctata
TAATAGTATCTTAAAGTATAGGCAGCACAGTCATTATGTGTTTCTTTAACATACGCTTAAATACTACAAGTCTATCGCACCGCTTCAATTCATTCGGTATGGCATTATACATTTTCACACCTTCATAGAATAAACTTTTTTGTGCGCTTCTTGTTTTCCTAAAATCTATTCTAATATTTTCTGATTGTCTCGTTTGCCTTTCGCTTACATCTCCTACTACAACTAATTTATTTCCTAAATGCTCCGGCATTATACCGTTTAATATTTTAAAAATAAAGATACACACATTGTAATACAATCTACGCCTGACTGACATAAACTGCAGCGCTTGCAACATTTTTTCGACCTTTGTATATCTGTCATAATGCAATATTACTCTCATAGCGCGGTTTTGCGCTACTTGCAGTTTCGTTAGCTGAGTCTCACCCATACCTATTAACAACGTTGCACAATACTCAAAGTGTGGCGCTATAATTGATTTATAAACAATACATCTAGTATAGCCCGATATGTCCCTACCAATCCTATTCAAGAAACTAATTTTTTCTTTATTTTCTTTAGCATATAATCACAGTGCTCCTCAAATCGGAGCTTACTATCAATAATTACGCCAAGATACTTAATGAATTCCA
>NW_012026784.1:2971390-2973167 GCF_000956235.1 Wasmannia auropunctata
ACTAACACTTCCTTCTTTTAAAACTTGTTTATGTATATGTTTTATATACAGGGTGTCTCCTACTCAATGGTACAGCGCTTGGAGGCAGGTAGTGTGGATCAAACAGAACAAAAAAGTCCTCTACCATTTTGCGATCTTCGCAATAGTTTTCGAAATATTAATATAATATTGATTGTCTAGCGCGCGGCAATGGATTACCCCCACTCTGCGCCGCGCGCTAGGCGATCGCGTGGTGGCGTTAAATCAATTACCTTCACCACGTGCCGCGCGCTAGGCGCGTGGGAAAGGCGACCGTGGTCCGCGGCTGGCAGGCGTATTTCGCCATGCGTTCAGATTCGACGAGCTTTATATCTCGTAAAATTATTGCATATATTAATATTTCGAAAACTATTGCGAAGATCGCAAAATGGTAGAGGACTTTTTTGTTCAATTTGGTACTACCTGCCCACAAACGTTGTACCATTGAGTACGAGACACCCATATACATACATATATGTATTATATGTGTACAAAATAACTATCAATATTCGTTATTGTTACAAAAAAATGTGTTATCATTAACATTAAATGTAACATTTGCTACTGAAAAAAGTTATTATAACGGTAATGATGTTAAAAGTAACACGTTATTTCTTAACTCTGGATATAAAGTTCTATAATATTTTAAATTCTAAGAATTTGGGAATATAAGTTTAATGTCTAAAAATTTTACAAGAAAATGTGAGAATCCAAAAATTTAAAAAATCTTAACTTTCAAAGATTTATGAATTTCAAATTTTTAGAGAAATTATAAATATTACTTTATTAAATAGATTTTTTAATATTTTATTTTGATTTGGTATATCTGTGCATAGAAATGCAAATGTAGACTGCAAGCACCTTCTGGAACAAAGTTGCCGGCGCATAATCCATTCCTCCCTCCATCTGCAATCACACAGATTATGCTGATTGCAAATCCTTTCAAGGTAATGTAATTATCAAGATTTTTTTCTAAATAAATTAGTAGTTCAATTATTTGAAGTAGAAAATATTTAAATTAATAATGATATTAAGGGTCCTTACTATTCAGCCAAGAACTCCGCGTTGACACTATTATTGCGGTAGAAATTAGAACCTTGTTCATTGTACTAGACCCGTTCTACAATATGTCATATGCCGGTGTTATGAGTCGTAAATCGTAAGAATTCTATAATATGTCGTATGCCGGTATCGTAAGCAGTAAGAATTAATCAATCACGGTCGAATGAAGAGAATATTCGACTTGAGAATAACGAACCTTATAATTACTGTGAAACCTGTTTATGACAAAATTTTGTCTTACATGTCACTTTGTTATTATGTGTTTAATTGTAAAAATGTGACTTGTTTTGTATCAAATTCGTAAAAATAGATGGAAAGTAAAATTATTTTTGAATTTTATATATAAAAACATATTTTTCACTTCTTTCAAACCTTTTTTCAGCTGTCAAATTGTGAGTTTTCTTGCCTGAATAAGTTTCACTTTACGTGCCTTTTACGCCTATTTACTAATTGTCAGGGAGAAAAAGATATATAGTTTCATTCATTTTTTATTTTGTCTAAATTTTTTTTATTTAAAAGTAGCACGCAAGAAATTTTTATGTCATTTCCATAGACGTATGTATATACAGGGTGTCTCAGAATAGGTGTATGACCGCTCAAAATGGTAAAGGACTTTTCGATTCAGTTTAGTCCATTCTATCTACCCATGAGCGGTCATACACCTATGCTGAGACACCCTGTATATATATATATATAT
>NW_012026784.1:2973187-2977591 GCF_000956235.1 Wasmannia auropunctata
TATATATATATATATATAGATATATAGGTATATATATATAGACCAAGCATTTTGTTTACAGCGTAAAGCCAGAATTGGCAGTTTACAACTGACAATGAGAGAGATAGTGCATTTGAAGGGATTACTATTCTCATTTTATCTTACAGTAAGATGACCGATGTCAACAGCTGTTACTGACACCAGCGCCATCTTGCTGTAAGGTAAAATGAGATAGTAATCCCCTCAAACGCACTATTTCTTTTAATCGTAAACTGCCAATTCCGACTTTATTCCCTCCACAGTATAAGCATAGGAATGCTTGGTCCATAGATTTATAAGATAGACTGCGCGCCTCATTGAAATCGTAATTTTTAATTACTTTAGAGATTTAATAAGTCATTTGACACCTACAGGAACCCTATTTATTTTCTCTCGTCTCCCAAGTCGGCTGGTCTCCCCTCTTTCCTTCTCTCCACCAACTACACAATTGAATTGAAGGAAAGGGCGAAACTCTATTGCTCTCTCACTCCTGATGTTCTCTCGACGATTTCAATGGGGCGCGCAGTCTATCTTATAAGTCTATAGCTTGGTCTATTTATATACACTGCCGTCGAAAAGTGTTCGAAGGTGGCAGAAATGAAGGGCAATATGTATATGTAAAGCACACCAAATTTTGATATCTTAAGAGCTTGTATATTTTAAATCAGAAGCTTAGCTAATCAGAAGGATCGTGGTTGCTCACACACCTTTTTTATGAGAGATCTGTCTCTCAGCCAAAAAGGGGGCGTTCAAAAAGGCAACCTGAGCATAGATCAGGTTGTGCAACGGATAAAATAAAAACTAGTGACAATCCTTTTTAGTGTCAGTTTCTATGATCTCCACTTCCTCTCAGAGTGACTGACTAGAGCATCTTCTCTTTTATCAGACCTAGCCAGTTTCGAAACTTCTCAAATTTTTGACGTCCCAAAGGTTTTGTCATAATATCGGCTACTATATCTTCTGTGGACGTGTTCAATACCAATAGCACCTTCTTGATATTTTTCTCGAACAAAATGATATTTTACTTCCACATGCTTGGTTCGCTTGTGAAACTCCGGGTTTTTAGCCAGCTTGATTGCTCCAGCATTATTCATTTTGAGAGTAGGAGTATAGTCTATCTCTGTAATCTCTTCCAATAGACGTTTCAACCAAATCAGCTCTTTGGTTCCCTCACTGGCTGCGACGTATTCCGCTTCAGTTGAGGACAGTGTGACGCAGCGTTGCTTCTGGCTCAGCCACGATATAGCTGCTCCTGAATGCGTACTAACAATTCCTGTTCTTGAATGCCTTGTAGTTGATTCTCTAGCAAAATCCGAATCAGTGAATATTTGAAACTTCTTTTCTTTACAGTTTCTCTAAAATAGCAGTCCGTAATCAGTGGTGCCTTTCAGATATCTATAAATACGCTTGACTGCTTTCCAGTCAGCTTGAGATGGAGAATCCAATTTTGCTGAAACTATGCTAAGAGCATATGCGAAATCCGGTCGTGTTGCCATGACAAGCTACATCAGACTACCTACTACTTGTCGATATGGTATTTGATCATTCATGGCTTCTTCTGACTGCTGATCAATTTGTCCTTCAATTGGCGTTGAAACTGATCTTGATTCTGTCATTCCGAATTTTTTAAGGATCAGCACAGGCACGTTGAGTTATAAAAATAGACCCATTCTTCATTTGTTGAATCTGTATTCCTAGGAAACTATCAGGGATCCAATTGTGATTTTAAATTCCTTTTCAGCTCTCGCATGAAATGATCAATCTCCTTCTTGTCTGTTCCTGCAATTAATCCATCATCCACATAAATAATAACGATCAGTTTCTTACCGTTTCTTTCTCGTGTGAATAGACATGGATCCGCTGAACTGCATTTCATTTCCTGTTTCTTGAAGTTTACAAATCGACGATTCCAACAGTGTGGTGCTTGCTTCAATTCATAGAGACTGCGTTTCAATCTGCACACGCGCCCTGTTCCATCATCATATCCTTCAGGCTGTTTCATGTAAACTTTTTCCTTAAGTTCACCATGCAAAAATGCCGTTTTAACATCAAATTGCAGCAGCTTCAGACTTTCAGACGCAGCAACACTCAGCACAGCCCTTACAGTATCATATCTGGCCACGGGACTAAAAGTTTCATCGTAGTTGATGCCTGCTTTTTGTGTATAACCTTTAGCCACTAGTCGTGCTTTAAATCTGTCTAGAGTACCATCAGCTTTTGTTTTCACTCGCAGTACCCATCGATTTTGCACAATCTTCTTTCCTTTCGGAGGATTTACCAACTGCCAGATACCATTTTCAATCAACGAAGCCTCTCATTATCCATAACTTTTCGCCATTCTTGAGCTTTATTTGATTTCATCGCTGAGTTATATGTCTGTGGAGATAAATCTTCCATCACATACGAATCCGCCTCTCCCTGTTGAAAAAAACCAGGTAGATTCCCAAGGGAACCCATGGGAATGCCTAGGAATCCATATAGGATATTAAAAATCCTATATGGGAATCCATACAGTGTATGGGAATCCATGTGGCAATCCACATGGTGTATGGAAATCCATGTGGAAATCCACAGGGTGTATGAAAATCCATCTGGGAATCCAGATGGTGTATGAAAATCCATGTGGAAATCCACATGGTGTATAAAACTCCTTATGAAAATCTATATAATAGATATATTTATGTGGTATAATATTAGATTATGAATATTATATATAATAATTTATATAATATTCATGTAGTATATTATATTCCGAATAATCCAGACTTAAATCGAACACCTTGAATATTTGTATATAATTATAATTGAGATTTTAAATGGTATTCTACTTCGAATTTATATGATTTTTTTAGATTCTGTATATTTTGTATATCTATATGTAAAATCCAATATAGGATTCTACATATGAATTTATACAAAAATACATTAATATTTAAAAATTAAAATTGTAAACGATACTGTCTGAAAAAATACATGATTATTGAAAAGTTCCATTATTCAATGATGTGCGACTGCGTAACTGTTACTGTTGATTCTTTATAGTATTTGTTTAGACACGAGAACTCACAATCAGAGATATAGAATATATAATGGAAAAAATAAGTCTTTTGTACAAAATTCATTAGCTCAGTGTTAGCGTACAAGTCTGCTGTTCTAGGGATCTCAGGTTCGAATCTCGATGTGTTTTCAAAAATTATAAACCTGCGTATAAATTGTAATTAATAAAATAGAAAATATGCGGAATAGTAAACACAAATTAAACTTTAAAAATAAATAATATGTAATAATTGAATAAAAAAAAATAAATTTTTTTATTAATTTTTTTCTCTGTGTAGAAATCCACATGGATTATTACATAGGAATCCACATGGATTATTATATAGGAATCCACATAGATTTCCACATAGGACCTGGATTTTTGGCCCAAATTCCCATAGAAAATAATATGGAATCCCGTATGGATTATCCATATGGATTTCCCATATGGATTCCCATCTGGTTTTTTTCAACAGGGCTTCCTGTATACCATTTCATAAAACTACGTATTTTACTAGATGGTAGACAAAAAGGAGGTCCGATTCTATGAGAGAAAAAAAGGCTTATAGATGAAACATCAGAGATATCAATTTGGCTGGTGCCCCCCCCCCATTCCTCCTCGTTTTAGCATCCCGCGGGCCTTCACCTGCCTGGCGTATGATACTTCCATGTTCATTATCGTTTAATAGGAAATGACTCGAGGCACAGTCGTTTCTCGCTACTTCTGTCATACTATCAATGAGTCTTTAATATCTTTAATGGCATTCTCACCGGTTATCATTCCTTTATTTCTTTGTTCGCATATTTTTGAAATACGTTCTCCAATATCAGGACATGGTTCTGAACGGAAAAAAATAATTGGTTAAATTAACCAGAAATACGTATATAGTAACTAGAGTCCTAGATTATCAGAGAAGCGCGACCGGTGTTACGAGTCCTGATTGGACTCGCAAATGGCCAATCATAAGATTGATTTATCGCTATTATAAATGGCTACCGAATAAATCAATCTTATGATTGGTCATTCGACGCCATTTTTAATATTTTCTAGTACTTTTGCGATACTGCCATAAGCCGGTCGCGCTTCTCTGATAATCTAGGACTCTAATAGTAACCAGACAGTATGGTGAGAAATGAACGATCCATAATTGTAGTTGAAATAATCATACAAATTTGGTTATTTTGGTTCTGGTTGAGATTACCAACTAATTTGGATGCGCATATTTCAGTTATGGTAACCAGATTCATTTAGTTGCGCTCTGGTAAAACCAATCAAATTTTTCATTGTAGTATTACGATAAATTCTTATTAATGTTACCAAATTTTTTGTTTAATGAACAAATGCAATTT
>NW_012026784.1:2977641-2978082 GCF_000956235.1 Wasmannia auropunctata
TTGTTCGAGGCGTTGACGTTCGGTATCGCGTTGTAAGTCTCGAAGATCGTCAGGCCGAGCTCGTAGTCACCGTCGCTCAGATCTATGGGCGGAGAGTGGTACGCCGCGAGGACGCTGCTCCTCCCGCTCAGCGTTAGCGTCATCGACATGATGGAAAAACAGCGTGAGACTGAGATCCCGCGGCACCTCGTCGGACTTTTTAAGGGTTTTATTTCAAAAGCGCGTCGTTAGGAGAAACTGCAGACACAGCTGTCCGCAGACGTTCTGATCGTACGTTTGATAGGACGTTCGATTGTACTCGATCGTGGCAGCACCGTTCCCGAAATATCGCACCAGTTCCCTGGGCGGTCGAAGATTGCCGAAACTGTCGAAATACGCGACTCGATCGTTTCTCTTCGCGTACGCCACCCAATGAGTACCGGGACCCGTCGCGTCGTCCAG
>NW_012026784.1:2981341-2981783 GCF_000956235.1 Wasmannia auropunctata
CTGTTTCGCCCTCGATAGGAAAGTTTAAAATCCTACGCACGCTATCCCGTATGTCCGGTAACGCTTTCGCGGCTCTATTTAATTCGGGTACGGTGCTTATAAATTTTACACGGTTCCGAAAAGGCCACGTACGCTCCGGCGACGAATGTCGGTGATAGTATCGGTCGCTTGACATACGCAGATATCGACTTAATATATATGTACGAACTTACAATACGGCGCTCGCTCGCATGGTGGCTTGTTTTCGCTGTCCGGCTGGTCGGCTGGTCCTTATCGGCGCTCGGCTCGGCTCAGGTTACGGCAGCGGTGTCGGCCTTCAGTTCTGCGATGCGGCGTCAGTGTTGTCGGTGGTCAGGTCCGTGGCACCTCTAAAGCTGCTACGGCGTTGTCCACTCGTGAAATTGGCAGTAGATGTTCCGGATCTCTCCTCCAGTGTATTTTT
>NW_012026784.1:2983298-2985625 GCF_000956235.1 Wasmannia auropunctata
TATTATATCTCAAAGAT
The DNA here is from genome assembly GCF_000956235.1 of Wasmannia auropunctata. Lineage (NCBI taxonomy): Eukaryota > Metazoa > Arthropoda > Insecta > Hymenoptera > Formicidae > Wasmannia > Wasmannia auropunctata. The sequence continues at coordinate 2,983,316 of NW_012026784.1, forward strand.
AAAGAATTTAGATAGATCATTATGTAACAAATATAAACATGATTCTAACATAAAAAAGAAAAATTCAAACATTAATATCAATAAATGTAAATATCAATAAATAAATAAATAAATATCAAAAAACATAAATATATCAATAAAGTAATACTTATAAAAATAAAAAAGTTGCTAAAAAAACTATTACACAAAAATTTAAAGCATTTAAGTAACAAAGAAGAAATTGTATATAAAACCGTATAAGCAAGAAATCTTTACTAGTATATATCTAGTTTTAAAAAGACTAAAAGTCCTAACAGTAATATTTAAAAAAAATTTTTTTTATTGTAAATATGTGTATATAATATATATGTAATATATGAAAAACATGTATCTAAAAAAATATACACGTCTACATTTTAAAACTTTTATTTATACTGTTTAAATTAATAAAAAATTATAAAAAATATTCACAATAAATAAGATATAAAAAACTAAAAAAGTACATAATGAAATAAAAAAATAAACTAAAAAATTAAATATAAAAAAACTAACAAATTACATAATAAAATAAATTAATTGAAATAAGCTAAATAAAGTACATAATAAAATAAATTTATAAAACTGAACTTAATTTATAATGAAACTAAAATATAAAAAATAAAAATGTATTTAATAAAAATAAAATATATTTGTAAGGAAATCCCATTGCATTTCCCCGGACTGACTTTGAATTTCCCACAAAAGTGTGGGTCGGTAAAACAGACACTTTGAGTGTGCAAAAATAAATCAAGAGGTTAGGAAGAGAAAAGACACTAGGGATGGGCGATGTTCAGAAAAAACATCGATGTGAAAATATTCGGTTACTAAAAACATCGATTTTCGAAAATCGATCATTTGGAGAAAAAATCGATTCATCGATTAAAAATCTAAAAGTATAAAACCCGAAATAAACTATATTATGACTGTTATTATTATTAATTATTATTATTTTATATTAATTTTATTTAGTTGGTTAATACTCTTGGCCGACATTTTGAAATTTTTTCTGCAATTTAAAAAAAAAATCTTATTGGTGATAAGAACAAAAGATTATTTGGATAATGCCTATTTCCACCAATGTAGATAATTAACTTTAATCTCGGTTTAACTTTCTTTTCATCTTTTTTCAATTCTGAGAATTGGAAAAGGATGAAGAGTAAGTTATTCGAGATTAAAGTTAATTATCTATATTGGTGGAAATAGGCATTATCCAAATAATCTTTTGTTAATCTTTATTGTTGTAAGTTAATCTTTATTGGTGGAAATGAAAATAAGAAATCAGGATTAAGGTCCGATTACACAAATGTAAAATTAATTTTCGCAGTTAAATTTACTCTTTATCTTTTTATAATCTAAAAATTAGAAAGAGAAAAACATTAAGTTAACCAAGATTAAAGTTGTTCTTACATTTGTGGAACCGAGCCTTAAGCATAAATTTATTATCAAAACTTCAGATAAACTCTATATAAACTTTATATATTTTTTAGTACATAACTTTTTATATTTAGATAAAACTTTACATAAAGAAAACATGTAACCATATTAGTCGTGATAAATATTATTTGGTACAGGAACATATTAAAAAACACGTGCTAATTTAGCATCTTATTCTAATCCCCACTCTTTTCGCGAAAGGGAACTTAAAAACAATAGCTGATTTAAGTGCTCACTAGTTAGTCTGTTCCTATCATCAGATTTTATCCGACCGGCATCAGAAAATATTCTTTCAGCTGGAACTGATGTAGCAATGGCACTTCCATATTGCCAAGCTAATACGTACAGGGATGGGAACGTATTTTTTAAAGATTCCCAATGTTTACAAACGTCTGTTTCGCGGGGAATTACTGGCTGCTGCAAATAGTGCCTCAATTCAATATGTAACGTGTCGTCTTTATTTTTCTGTGAACAGTCAATATTTTTTGCTGCCAAGTTGTCGTGAAAGTCCCAAACATTTGTTTGTACCTGTGTTGTTTTATCCAATTGCACATTCAGGTTTTCCTTATTTTTTACAACACTACCTTGAATTAAATTATTTATGCGAGTTATCGCCGAAGAAGCTGCTAGCGCATTTTGAAAATGAAGTTTCTTGAAACGTGGATCGAGGATCGTAGAAATAGCCAATATTGAATTTAATTCAAAATCTTTGAATCGATTTTGTATCTCTGCCAGTAGCTTTTCTTTAAATTCTTCTCCTAGTACTGTAGACACAACGATATTTTGAATTGTTGCCTCCATACAATGTACAATGGGTATGATTATACCGCATGTTGAGTAAGACTCTCCACTGATATC
>NW_012026784.1:2985675-2986525 GCF_000956235.1 Wasmannia auropunctata
AGCGAAATAATATTACGTGTGAAGCGAATTTATATTGTTTAAGTTTTGTGCACAACGATACATCCTTTAAGATTATTAACTTTATAGAGCCATTCCTTATGGTGTCCTGAATGGTTCTGTGTAAATTTCATTACCAAATTCCATCCGATTGTGCAGATATTTGAGACAATAGAATTTTTTGAACGAATTTAAAATTATTAACTTTTCTTAACCATTCTTATAATGTTCTTAATGGTTTTATGTGATTTCTTTTAGTTAAATTTATTTGGTTGTTCAGATACTTAAGACAATAGAATGTTCTGAACGGATAATAAGCTAAGACTTGTGGTATCGGTTATGCGTGTTGTCTAATATGGTTTACCATTATTTGTAATATGATTATTATAATTATAACCTGCGTCTGCCTCGGCTTTATTTAACAAGCTACAGCGTGGAATAGAAATTGTCGTTGAATTTAACAAGCGTGAGATTGAAATTATCAAATGGTAATTATCTAATGGTAATTTTCCGAGAGTTGGTATTTCACTACCGTCGGTAATCTCTGATGGTAACCCTTATCGGCCCTAGTGGACATGTGAACTAAAGTCGGTAAGTGTTTAGGCAACCACCGTTGGTAACTCGTTGATGGTAATTCATCGACTCTAATTGATGTAGAACTAAAGTCGGTAAATCTACTTATGAACTTTAATAAGAGAATAAGCGTTGTTATTTGTAATTTCAGGGTGGCAAATAATAAGTTTAGTAAACAATTTCACGGTATTGCCTGCAAACACGCATAAGTAATATATAGAATATATAGGATAAATACAAAAGAATAATAAGGAGAGATATATACGTATTTATGTGTTTT
>NW_012026784.1:2986545-2997658 GCF_000956235.1 Wasmannia auropunctata
TTAACATAATAAATAATGTAATGTTAATAACTTGTATGCGTGCAATATCGCATTACTATTTTTTAAATATATTTATTATTTTTATTTCTAAAGATGTTTATATGACTACAATTTATTATTTATTATTTTTCAGAGGTAAAAATGTTCAATCCGAGAAATGTAATAGTTGTATTATTTACTACAACTTTTTTTAAATGTGCCCAAAACTCCCATTACAAAATCGGATATGGAAATAAAAATAAAATTGAAACCATGCTGCAAAAAATGTACTAGAATCAATTTGAAATTGAAGAAAAAGAGTCTCTAAATTTTGAAAATTCTTTCGATATTCCAGAAGCGGAATTAATTGAAGAAGAAGAATGGAATGAACAAGAAGAAAAAGAAAATGAAAGAAAAGAAAAATCGTATGATGTTAAAGAAATGGTACGTATAAATGATAATATACCAATCAAATATAAAAGAAGAGCCGTAGAATATTGGAAACCTGACAGTACGACTAGACCAAAATCGCTTGAAAACGTAAAACATAAGTTTCAAAAAGTAACATCACTACGCCAGTTATGAAGATGGAAGGGACAAATAAGGAGAATTGGAAATAGATTGGAGAAACTGAAATTAATTTCATCGTTCACATTAAATAAATTTCTAGAAGGTTAGAAAGAGGAGTCGCTATTCATGATATTGATATTGCTCGATGGGCAAGAAGAATTTTTCCCCGTTCCAAAATTTAAAGTATCATCTCGTTGAGTAAGAAAATTTAAAAGAATTCACAGAATTGTATCCCGAAAAATCACAAAGGTTGTAACAAAAAAAAATATTCACTCAAAAGAACATCTGGAAACAGAAAGCAATAGGTTTATCGAAAATGTTAAATATTATATTACTCGGTATGGATTAGAAAATATATATAATTCTGATCAAAGTGGATTTCAATTAGAACTTCATGCTGGTTGTTTAGCAATTCAAGGCACAAAAAAGATAGAATATATAATACATCGGTATCGACAACTACACATAGTTATACGATACAACCAATTATTTCAGGAGACTACTATCTCTACTTTTCATTGTTTTGAAAGAACCTATTGGAAGTTTGGTCCCAGAGTTCAAGAAACAATGTTTAAACATGACAATATTTATGTTATGGCTTCCAAATCTGGAAAATTAACGTCAAATCATTTTGAAATATGGTTGAGGGAAGTTTTTTTCCGAATGTTGGTCCTAAATTAGTTCTATTATTGAATTCATGGACTGGTCATTGTCCTGATGTAATTGCAAGAAATAGACTGGAATCAGTAAATAATTTTGTTACTATAACTATACCAGCTGAAACAACAGGTCAGAGACAACCGTTAGATGTACAATTTTAGATTATGGACAAACTTTATAAAACATTTTTCGGATATGGTCATGCTTCTAGATTTAGAAATTAAACTTTATTCAAGAGATTTTATTTTAAAACTACAATTATTGACGCATTTTCAATTTTCATCTTGAAAATTTAAAAATTTATTTTAGTATGCTTGGCATAAAAGTGGTTATGTAGATATTAATATGTATATCGAAAGAATTTTCAAAATCCAAGGACTCTTCTTCTTCAATTTCAAATTGGTTCTGGTACATTTCTTGCAGCATGGTTTCAATTTTATTTTTTATTTCCATTTCTGATTTTATAACGGGAATTTTGGGCACATTAAAAAAAAGTTGCAGTAAATAATACAACTATTACATTTCTCGGATTGAACATTTTGCCTCTGAAAAATTATAAATAATAAATTGTAGTCATATAAACTTCTTTAGAAATAAAAATAGTAAATATATTTAAAAAATAGTAATGCTTTATTGTATGCATACTCTATTAACATTACATTATTTGTTATATTAAAGACAAACATTTTAATTTACTCTAAACGTAATAAATGTATATTATATAATTATTATACTTTTTATATTTTTATTTTTCGTGAAAAACCCAAGAAGAAATATAATCTTTTGTGATACGTAAACGTGTTTGTATATATTTAATATATAATAACTAATATATTTTTTTCCACAAAAGTAGTAGGAATAAGTACCAAAAGATTTTTCTGCATTACTGTAATAAAATATAAAATATAAATAAGAATTTAAAATAATAACTTATTTTTACAAGCTAAAAATTAAATTATACGAAAAGTATAAATATTAACATAAATTTTTGAAATATTTAAAAAATATACTTACAAAATTGACTGTATTGATTGATACAGTGATACCCCACACAGCACGGGGAACTCCCGGAGAGTTAACAAGGAGCTCATGTAATATTTTGTAAGCTTCATTTGAACTTCAAAAAAACTCGCACGGAGCTTCCCGCGGGAGCTCCTATGTCCGCTTTTGAAAGCTTCTTGACAACTTTATTAAGTTCGCAGGAAGCTTTATTTAAGCTCACAAGGAGCTCAGAAATCATGTTTTGAAAGCTCCCTGCAAGCTTCAGCCCTGTTAAAAAAATTATAAAACAAATTTTTTTAAATTTTATTTTTAATATATATATTATTTTTAAAGTTTAATTTGTACAGTTTACTATTAGTGCATATTTTCTATTTTATTAATTACAATTTATACGCAGGTTTATAATTTTTGAAAACATCGAGATTTGAAACCTGAGATTCCTAGAACTGCAGACTTGTACGCTAACGCTGAGCTAATGATACTTTGTACATACAAAGGATTTATTCTTTCCATTATATATCTATATCTCTGATCTATATCTCATTATATATTTGTGACGGTACGCGTTTCCTGCTCGGAATTATGCTCGCCGGGCCGGGGTGCAAGAAAAGCGTGAGACACCACTTCGTTGACAACCACAGTTTATTACGCTTAGGATGTTATGTACACTATTTACATATGGTGCCGAGCGAAGCGCTGAACGGTACAGCGGGGTCCTTGTCGGACGAGTCGGCTCGGTCAGTACGGCGGTGAGTCCTTATCGGACGAGTCGGTTCGGTCGGCACGGTGGTGCGTCCCGGCGCTCGGGACGGTCCGGTCGATACAGCGGAGTCGCCGCGTTTTACGCCTTTCAGTGGGCGTTCGGAGTCGCTCGCAGAGTCCCAGACGCAGCTGGGTCGCAGACACGGTGGGTCTTGCCTTCCGGGCGCCCCGGTCCGGCGAGGGCGGAGAAGTCGGGCGCCCCAACTCTCTCCTAGGGTACAAGGGTCGGCCAACCGGGCGACCCGGTCTGGCGAGTAGCGGAGCAGCCAGGCGCCCTGGCTCTCTCCAGGAAGCTGTCAAATGACGGTCCACCAGGCGCCCTGGTCGGACGATCGAAGAAGTCGGGCGCCCCAACTCTCTTCAGGAAGGCGAAAGCGTGGTCTGTGCTAGAGCGGGCTCAGGACAGGACTGGGATGCCGCTTGCTCTGCGGCCGCGATTTATATACCCCCGCCGATAGACTTCGGCGGGGGAAGGCGCGGAGAGAAGGTTGCCCGCTGGTATCACGCTCGGAGCGCGTGATCGTAGTGGGATTTGTGACGCTAAGCGCCAGGGGCGGTTGGTCGGCCCCGAATCTAATGACGAGGCGGGGGCGCATCGTCACATATTCTCGTGCCTAAAACTAAACAAATACTATAATAAGAGTCAGTAGTAATAGTTACTCTTGTCAGTCGCACATGATTGAATAATAAAACTTTTCAATAATTAATCACGTATTTTTTCAGACAGTATCGCTTACAATCTTAGTTTTTAAATATTACTGTATTTTTTTATATAAATTTATACGTAGTATAGAATCTCATTTTGAATTTTATATATAGACCAGCTCAGAAAAATGAGTTCTTTGGGAGTTTGATTTGTCGAATTTTGTAAGCTCTCCGAGAGCTCAGCAAAGCGAACTCGCTGGGAGTTTTATTTCTCGAATTTTATAAGCTTTCAGAGAGCTCAGCAAAGTGAACTCTCTAGAAGTTTGGTTTGTCGAATTTTATAAGCTTTCCGAGAGCTCAGCAAAGTAAACTCTCTAGGAGTTTGGTTTGTCGAATTTTATAAGTTTCCCGAAAGCTCAGCAAAGTGAACTCGCTGGGAGTTTCATTTCTCGAATTTTATAAGCTTCCCGAGAGCTCAGCAAAGTGAACTTGTTGAGAGTTTATTTCCCGAATTTTATAAGCTTCCCGCAAGCTCAGCAAAGTGAACTCGCTGGGAGTTTGATTTCTTGAATTTTATAAGCTTCCCGAGAGCTCAGCAAAGCGAACTCGCTGGGAGTTTTATTTCTCGAATTTTATAAACTTTCAGAGAGCTCAGCAAAGCAAACTCTCTAGAAGTTTAGTTTGTCGAATTTTATAAGCTTCCCAAGAGCTCAGCAAAGTGAACTCTCTGAGAACATAATCGGAGCTTTGTACTCTGTGAGATTGATGTTATTAGTACAAGATGTTGATACACGATATCACGGTGCACTGATTCTAACATTCGCATAGTGGCAGCATTTTATACTGCTGTGATTATACGAACAGACTGTTCCCGCAATAAGTTGTTTGCACTAAAAAATTTCTAAAAATTTCCTAATGATTTTTAATTAACATGTAAAGGAAACTTAGTTCAAGCCCGTAAATGAAAAATAATAAATGCTGTTTATGAATATTTATTTATTAATGTCTTAAATTTCATTAACATCTGTATTACTTTTAATGTATATACTTTTAATGCATATTTCTTAAATTTTATTAACATGTGTATTACTTTTAATGCATATACTTTTATTAAATTTAATGTACATGCTCATTACTTTTAATACTTGTGATTTTTTTTACTTAATGTACTTGTAAATTACTTTTTTAATACATGGAATAATCACATAAACACTTTTAATAAACACTATCTAATTTTATTTCAAGTAAAAAATTGAAATTTCATTAATAATGGCGATAATTAAGATCATAGGTATTATATGCTATATAAAAAAGCAAATAAATTCATCAAACAATAAAAATAATAATAATATTTAATGTTATTCATCCAAATGAATTTGTGCATTCACGAAATCTGCATCAGAAAATACGGACAGTGTAGCTTTTGCAAATACATCCGTATCTAATTATTTACCTTTACACTTGCTTTTTGCACTTTTTTTCCACCAGTATACGGGTTAATATTTAAGAAGACTCTATAAAAGAAGTACATTGAAACATAGTGATAGTAAATCATTTAATTTCAATTACCTTTGGATAAACTCTAATGTTTTCAGCTTCTTTCGGATAACAAAATCCAAATACATAATATGCTAAAAAGTAGATCAAAATTCCTTGGAAAACATTATTGCAAAAAATCATTATCTTTTTTTCGATGACGACGTTACAATATAGCGTTAGAATCGTAAAGCGAGTTTCCTATAAAATACAAAAGAAAATATATCATATACATAGGTATATATTATTCATATATAATTTTTTTTATTTCAAAGTTTATTCAGAATCTAAAAATTTATTTTTATATTAATATATCTTTGTAAAATGTAAAAAAGGTTTTTCAAACATTTGTAAAAATAAACTACTGAATGAATTAATTTGCTTTTTTATGAAATTAAATAAATACCTCTAATAATTAAAACAGGGTAATCGGAGTCTGCAACTACTGGTACATCTGTGTCTGCTTTGTCAATCCGTGCAATAGTAATGATATAATCTTTATTATCTTGTACTTTCAATATAAGCATTAAATGCAGAAAGTCTAACTTAATTATTTTAAATAAAAAGTTTGTCTTTTCTCCAAAATATTCAAGTAATAATAGAAAAATAACCAGTATTTTTGGTATATTCTCTTTTGATACTTGTGCAGCCTCTTTACATTCGTTAATAATGCGAATTATCACTTGCTCTTTCTCAGATATATTTTTAGAAAAAGTACACGGAAAAAAGTAGCTGCCGTAACTAAAAACTGCATGCGGTAACTAAATTACCGTCGTAAAATATGGACTGCTAATATCTTAGCTCTGACACTTAAATTATTTAGTTGAACAAGTTTAGCAACCCAATACACAAAATTTAGCTATAAGACGTACTTCAGTTAGCAACTATAGCAACACGTATTGCAACAATTCGTTGTAGTATGGAACTATTTATATGTAGAAGACACAATTACACAATTACACTATTTATATGTAGAAGACACATTGCTGTCGTTGCAAATACCTTAGCTGCAGTAGTTAAAGCTATTGCTATATCTAAAGTATACCTAGTAGCTAAAGGTGTGTTTAAGATAGCTAAACTGACAACCGAAATACAGTAAAAAAATTTTTTTTCTTTTATTTTATTATATGATTACATATTATTATTATTTTTTAGAGTTTAATTTGTGTTTACTTTATTTCACATATTTTCTGTTTTATTAATTACAATTACGCAGTTTTATAATTTTTGAAAACGCATCTATGAAATTCGAACCTGAGATCCCTAGAACGGCAGACTTGTACGCTAACGCTGAGCTAATGATACGCTTTGTACAAAGAACTTATTCTTTCCGCATATATGTATTATACATATATTCCTCTGCCTCTGACAATGAGTTTTCGCGTCTAAACAAATACTAAAAGCCTACAGTAGTTATTACGAAATCGCACTTGATTTTTTCCGAAGTACCGAGTCTAGGATAACCACAAATACGTATAACACAATATGTGGACACTTTTCCACAGCCTTATTGGACACAAAATATTGAGTCCAATAAGGCTTAGCACAATCACAAACCTATAACACTATACAAACTTGCATCCGGCTACTTGTAATCTAACAGACTAGAAAGACATGTAATATTAGTTTCCTGCTGCACTTGCGCCAGCGTTGCTTGTGTGTGTGCGGAATAATAAATCGAACGTATATCTGTGATATAGGTTAGTTCTGATAATTATTTTTATGTGCTATACGATGTGATCCTAACAGACATGCATGTTTTGCTACTTTATTTACGTATTAGGACTACAGCAAATTATTTTGCTGTAGTGTATAAATGTATAGTCACGGTAGCAAACACAGTTTTAACCAACCCTGATTAGCTATTTACAGCGAAATTTTTTTTTCCGTATATATTTAAAATATTGTCGGATTGGTTTAACTTTCTTGCTAAGCGAGTCTGACCAAACATTATGAATATTTTTACCAGTAAGATAGAACTATGCTGCAATATAAATTCAGGTTCTTTAAGAAAAGGCCACTGTACTAACAATAAGATTTCTTCAATGTTTCTCAATTTCTTATTAATGACGCCTCGTTGAGTTGGGTACGTTTCTATCATCAATTGGCCTACTTCTTTTGTATCTCTTTTTACAATAGCAAATAGTTCCATTAATCAAAAACATTTTTCTTCCTGTGATTTTGAATTTTCCATAGAAGGTAATCTAGGCGCGTATTCAACGCAGCCATCCTGACGCCGTAATATGGCAGTTTCTTTTCTTCTCTCTTTTTGATCAATATCATCGCTATCCAAATTTAATGCTCTTTTATTATGTCTCTTTGTATGTTTCATATATTGAACGCAATTATATATTTGCATTCTCAAGGTTTCGACACCACTGCCCCATTGTTGGTTATCGATGATGTCTTTAAATGTTAGTGGATATGTCTCGCAAATATTTCTTGCTATTTTTTCAGATACTCTTCTGGATGTTTGTGGAAGCACATTTATATCATATAATCTGCGACAACTTGATTTATTGCTTGTCTTTGTGCAGGTAGTAATTTTTCGCCTCTTTGGCAAGTAGTGACTTTGGTATCAGATACTTTGTCCCACACGCCTTCTTTTATATTTAGGACGTACTGTTTTCTAAACGAATCATTTGACCTCGATGATGTTAAAGTACTTGGAGATGCTTCTTGCTCTGTGACAAATATTATAAAGTATAATCTGAGTAACATTTTCACAAAATAAATTTGTTTACGCTTTACTTCCACTTATTTATATTAACTTCTGAATATGTACTAATATATACAAATAGTAAAATTAAAAGAATCAATATATTGAAATATTGAACATTTTACATGAATTACCTGGCAAATTTATTGAAGTTATTTTGTTTAAAACATTTTGATCATTTTCTTTTTCTGCGAGTATATCTTTTTGAATTTTTGTTTTCACTCAAAATAGTTAACAATATGGGAGTAGTACTTAATTGTGATAATTGAATTAAGATCTCGTCGTCATCAATTTCTGGTCCATCTTCCTGTAACGCCAGCTATATAAGAAAAATAAAAAAAAAATTGTATTAATTTATCTGCACTTATTCATTAATTTCATTTATTTAAATTCTTAATACAGTCATAAAATTTAATGATAGAAATAATAAATGTACCGTATACATTTCATCAGCAGAAAGATTTAATTTCTTAATTGCAATTTCGATTATTTGTGAAATACTTTCGGCATTTATTATTATTTTTTTGGAACCAGGTGACTCAATTTTAAATAAAGGCATTGTGGAAACTGAAAAATTATTAATAATTTATAACTTATTCATTTATAATGTTTACATATGCGTATAAATGTGAGTAATAAACAAAATAAGAAATTCAAAATACTTTATTAAAATTGGAATTTTTAAATCAATCAATGAAAAGCGGGAACTGTATAAAGATAAATATATATAATAAAGATTCGTACGGAATATGTTTTTACACACAATACATGCAGCGGATACCATATTTGATTAGAAATAATGAGACACAAATCATAACCATAGCATGGTTTAACAAACAGCAGTTTTCTAAATTGTATATGTGCATTGGTTTAAATTCTATCATTTCGTGCAAGGAAAGGCATTCATAACCAATTGTTCGTCCGAGCTCATAAGCTCAAAGGGATGGTATAAAAGAACTCTCTATCACTTCAAATATAGCATAAACGTGTATTTCGACGGAGCAAAGAAACAAAGAAATCCTCTCTATAGTAATATTTTCCTCGTAACCATCTTGGCATATTACTAGAGCCTTTTATATATTCTGTACCTTTAAAATTAACTCTGGTACATTGTTAGATGTCATCAGGTAAATTAATTTTTCTTATGGCTGCTTTAATATTTTCCTCATACATGTCGATGTTAAAATGGCTAAGTTCGTATATTTTCAAGTCAGTTGCCAATCGCTGTCAGTTCTCAATCGTACGCTTTGTACCAGACTTTGAAAAAATTCGTGTTTGTCACTTAGAGATTTCACTACGTTAATAAAATTAAGAAGATTTCGAATGGTTCTTTTAAAAAATCGATGTTTGCTCTCGAATCTCATAGTCCAAACTTTTATTAAAGGACCAAATTCTAAAATTAAATTGCAGTAGTGAGAAAGGTAATGATGTTTTGGTCATAGATTAATGTCACAAAATAACCGTTACCTCATGGAAAGGTACTCCCAAATGATTCTGTCAAGATAAGATAAACACGATTTGTGAATTGTCGGTGAACCCACAATTTTGACAGTTTCTGTAAAAGAAAGCATTGCCAAACTTCATCAGATCATTTTTTTTCTATCTCTTCTAGTTTCGACGATATTCACATTGAAATAAAAAAACCGATTTTCTTCTAAAGGATATTTCACCTCTTAAAAATGCGAATAGGCACGAAATTGCGGAAGCTTAATTCTTGGTTTTATCTGCAGAATAACATATCAAAAGCTTATCGAAATCGGAGGCGGACACTTGGGTCCTTTCTGTGTTAGATTATTTTTATATTCAATATAATCAGATTTTTTAATCTTAAAGAACAATATAATTAAGTTCCTTAGTTTCCACATAATATTTTTTAAACTCTTATTTTACTGAATTAATAATATATGTTAACTACTACAAGTATATATTTATTGAAAAATTTAATGTGTTTATATATGTATCTAGAGAATTATATACTTTATGCTAAGTTTAACTATTTTTTTTTTTAAATTGCATTGAATAAAACAAATTTTTTCTTTAAGTGCATACATTTACTTATTACTATATATGTATAGATTATAAATATGTTAAAAAATTATAATTTTTAATCAAGTATTTTTTTCTTTTAGTTTTAGAAAATATTAACTGTTAAATTATTTTTTAATTCAAAATAATCAAATTTTTTATCTTAGTAAATAATTTTTAATTAAATTTCATTCTTTAAAAAAATAATTTTGAGCACTTATTTTATTACATTATTAATATATATTATGTCCTTTTAAGTGTATATTTTATTGAAAAATTTAACATGTTTTAAATACATAGAGAATCATGTACTTTATGTTAAGTGTTACACTTATGTCATTTTTTCAAAAATTGCATTAAATAAAACAATTTTGTTTTTTTTTTAAGTTCAATATTTACTTATTATAAAATATATGTCAAAAAATTATTTTTAATTAAGTGTTTTTTTTCTTTCAGTTCTAGAAAATATTTATTGTTATGTTACTTTTATATTTAAGATAATCAGATTTTTTAATCTAAGAAAATAATTTAATTAAGTTTAATAATATTATTAAGATATTTGTAAAATCATTATTTAAATGTAAAAAATTTTAAAATACACAATAATATACTTAAAGTAATATGTAACGTAAAGTAGCGTAATTTGGTCAACAACATTTTTTGAGCGCTGCAGTCGCACTAGACAGTTGTCGTTTATGTCATTAAATTATCATTGTATTAGCTCACTTTTGATGAGATATATAGCTGAATAGACGTGTTAATTTTTTCTCGGCAGAACAAAGCAAAAAAATTGTGAATAATTATTAAAATTGGCATCATACATTTTATTTCGTGAAGTAGCGATTTTTTCGTGATTTGATGCAGGTAATGCGTGTTATGATATGGTTTTTTATTCTCTTTCATGTGATTAATCGCGTTTTGGTGCGAGGTGCATGGAGAAATTTTTACGCCATTTTTTTTAACAAGCTTAATTAGCGTAATTTGATTAATGGATTTTTTCACACTTGTTCACAAATAAAGCACTGAACGTCACATATAAATACATACAAACTCATTTTTGATATTTTTAAATAATTTTTCTACATTTTTTTAAATATTAGAATGCGACTTTATAAGTGAAAAACTGATCGTCCAGCAAAAGATCTCACTGCATTGATTAATGCCATTAAAGAAATAAAATTTTGAAAGAAATCGATACGAAGCATTGCTTTGTCA
>NW_012026784.1:2997707-2999338 GCF_000956235.1 Wasmannia auropunctata
TAAATAGTTTTACAATTTTTATGTCCTTCGCCGTTTACGTACATTTGCACTTCGCATGCGGATTCCGCGGAAATTCGGTTTACAATGTATTTTTGATCGCATACATGCTCTGTGTTTACGACGGCGCAGTTTTGCAATTCGCGTTCGCTTAAAATTAGATACGTATGCGTTTCCGCGTTCACGGCTATCCATGGATTCTCGACCCGTATTGCCGCAAAGTTATTATTGTGGTCATGCACCGGCAGTGGCATTGCGTGAATTACGTCGTATGCTGGCAGTGCTATTAATGGGAATCTTAGGATAGTAAAAATGTTTGTCGGGTCGCAATACGCCGTCATTGTTATTTTTTCTATCGTTATCCAGTCCTCTCCCTGTAGACTGAACGGAAAATATAACCCTTGAGGTAGGTTCGTGGCAGCTTCCTTGAGGCTCGTCAACACTTGGCTTACAGGGGCGACTCTAGGGTGTAAAATCCCTTCCTTGAGATAGGCCAGGTAATCTAATGTGTCTGCGGTATCACGCAGTATGTTTTCGGCCAACGCACTTGCTATCACAAAGTGCTCCACCATGTCTATTCGACGGCCGTAAACTACAGTTCTGCCCTGTAGTTTTTCATATAGGTCGGCTAGGGCGCCTTCGTTTTTATTTACTGTTTCCTCAAGTCGGTCTACGTGGTTTATTGTTGCATTGACCACCTTCAGTTGATGCTTCATGGCGTGCTGCATTGCGGCGTTTGAATCGTAGAGCAGTGCGAGTTGCTGGTTGATAAGCTTCTCGTCCTTTGCATCCATGGTGCCGAATAATGCCTTTGCTATGGATCCTAGCCCGTCGACGAGTCCTCGTCGTTTGTCTATAGGCGCCTTGTATACCGTAGTGAGTCTGTCGAATAGTTCTTGCGTGCGTTCGCATTCTTTTTTCATAACTTGGCGGAAGTTTACGCACGTGGCTAATTCGCCTAGTAGGGACTCACACGCTGTGCCGATTTTATCGACGTCCTCTTTTAATTGTTTTATCCGCGCGGCTAACGGCTGGGTGTCCATTTTTATGACCAGCCTCCAATGGCCTTTGACGGGGTGCATCCTCCCCGTTTTTTCGAAGTAGATTCCTGGACTAGACGTGAATGGTTCCAGGGAATATGGCGCGTCTATCGGCTGTCCCATTATGGAGCATGCCCACAAGGTCATCCTGCAAGGGCGTTTATTTCCTTTTAGACGTAAATTTTTTAATCGGGCTCTTCTTTTCTCGTTCTAATCTACCGAGAATCCCGAGGCGTTTATCTCGTGGACTTGAGGAGTCCGATTCGGTTAGGCGACGCGCGCGTGTGTGTGTACGTGTGTGTGTATAATTTAATGCGTACAACTTTATCATTCTCATCTTCGTGGTGTCGTGCTTAGGCTGCATATTTTAATCGCGCCTGTTGCGGCACTATTTCACCTGTGGACTTAGTTCGCTTGCCATCACGTTGACGAGCGGGTCACAATGTATCCGTTTCCCGAGGAATTAACGGCCATTTTTGCGGGCGAGTTGCCTGTCGAAGATCTAACAGATGGGCCACCGTTCGAGGATTTGGCTGCTCGCGAGTTTTTTCGCGAATATTTCCGCGGCGCGCTGGTGATACCGGCCGGTGCTGA
>NW_012026784.1:3003549-3008023 GCF_000956235.1 Wasmannia auropunctata
ATGCTATCCGCAATTTATATATTGAAACTATAAAATAAGAAATAAATAAATACAGTATTAATTATATTTTATCATAACTTTTATGTACTTTCCACTGTATATCGTTTATCTGTCGGTATTGTTGAAGGGTTTGTTTCTTACTTTTTTTTATTTTTGTGGGCCTAATATACGTCTATATTTACATATGTTTACATTTACATATTAATAAAATTTCCTCATTAATTTTATGCAATCATTAAAAAATCAGACAAAAACATAATTCCCGATTGAGAATTACGTTTTCTGTTTTTGTCTATTTTATTTATGATTGCATTATCTTTATTTTATTATCCTTCGTTGATCGTAAATTATATAATTCAAACAATACTTACGTGGGCCTTCTTTTTTATAGGCATTTCGCTACAAAGTTCGTTTGTTGAATATTATTTCTTTTTATTTTAGAGTATAAAGTACCTATATTAGTTTATTACTTACTGATGGATAAAGCAGTCATGATTCAGCGTCATAAATTTCTTCAAGACAATGTCTCGAATTGAAGTAACGTACCGAACATTCGTTCTATTTAATGTCAAAAACGGGATTTGGATGGAATGAAATGTCTACTCACATCTGTTCACCACATTACCGAAACCGATACAATACGTTTAATTGTTCCGATCTTATTTCATCATTGTTGTTTGTGATAATTACATATGCATTTATTGAATACTTGAAATGGATAACACTTGAACTTGTACAATAAAGACCGAATAACGTCATGGACGATTCTACTAATACTAAAAACGCGCCGAACGTGATGAAACAATAAGTGGAAAACGTACGCGCAACTTAACAGATTTGCATAGAGACGAAATAAAACGTATGTGCAAACGCGCCGGTCGCTCGAATAGAATATCAGATATTAAAAGCAAGTATAAATTAGTATAAAATCACACAATTGTCTTTTAAGTTACATCTCGAAGAGAAATCGGAATTTATTTACAATTTAACGATTGTTTTAAATTTCGTTAGCATATATATATACTTATAACGAAGCAACCTTATACTTAAGCCATGTAAAACCAGAGTTTTGAGAGTTTAACGATATTATTTTTTTTATTTTTTTTTATTTTATACGGCGAAAAATATGTTTTTGGTTTTTTATATTAATGGCAATAAGTTGCGTGGCATAAGAAGTAATATTTGTTAAGCTCTCCATATTCAGCCAGAGTTATTTTTTTGCATAATCTTTTTTATGTGATTTTTTAATTCATATCTTGTCATTGCCAATGTTCTTACATTCAAATTTAAATTTATTTTTGCATTCCTTTTTGTATTGATTTTTAAATATTTTTTCTTCTCTATTTCAATTAGAAATTAGACCTTTTGAACTGCTATATATTATACATATACAAGGTCTTGATACTTCTATCATTATTTTCATTATTATTACTATACCATTAATAATCTTTTGATTGAATATATATAATCTTAAGATTACATCTTTTAATAATTAATAATTAATCGTAATTGAATCGGTGTATCGGTTCGACACTTATGTCTATTAGTTCAATCTTGTTTATTATCAAAATATAATAAAAAAATAGGCCAGAACCGAGCATAAAAGGATGGTCAATAAATCAAAATAAATTCATGCAGAAGTCATGTTAAAGGCATGTATTCAATAATATTCGAACAAGTTTCGACTTTATACTTAGTCTTTCTCAGTGATAATAAGCAAATTAATAAATTAATCTAACACATAAATATCACTAACCGAAAACGTACATTATTAATAAAATCCGACAACATGTTTAAATATTTAATATTTACGTCACGTACATTACGGTCACGAACATTTCTGTGGAAGTCATATGTTCTCTATTGTTCTTACATCCATACGCTTACAAGTCATTAAAAATCTCCCACATCTGGTTATCTTACATCTATTGCGACAGTTTCCCATGACAAAAAATATCTGGCTCCAGACATGGTTTAATTTTCAATAGACTGTTATCAAGGACTATATCTATATTATCATTTATAGTTCTGTACAATGAATAAATAGCAAAAAGTCAACCATGTTTAAAATAAATATTAGCAATATAACTATGAGCAATCAAGAATTACTTACATAGCTGTCCATTAAACCATATCTATCACTAGACTGAAGTGTCAGAACCTGTAACAACGTTCACACTATACTAATTTTAATTTGACTGTGACAGAACATAATAAAGGTCAAAACATCAATTGTCTATATTAAAAATTTTTATAGTTGTTTATAATTGAAAGTCATTGGTAGCTATATAACAAATATTCTACATAACAAATATTCTATATAACAAATTCGTATACGAAGAATCCAGAAGTTCCGTGTCACTATTTAAATATAACTATTGATCCTATTTTTTTAGATTTGATATGAATCATTTATAACACTAAACGTTTAAAATAATTAGGCTCAGAATCTAATATAATATAAGTTTTATTCCAATCAAATGTGTGATTATAATCCAACATACGATTGGTTACAACCGATTATTTAGATGATCTATTTGTATGTTCTTTTTATGTTCATTGATTCGTGTTTTAAGTTTCCTTTTAGTTTGACCTACATATGATGCATCACAGTCATTACAATTCATTTTATATACAACATTATTATTTTGTTCAACCGAATCTTTGTCTTTGTGTCGTTTTATAAATCCAGATAATCTATTTAATCATCTATATCCGATTATAAATTCATTTTTATTAAATGCTTCAGCAATGATCTTTGCTTAATATACGGGAAAGCTACAATTTTCCTTCTATTCGTTTGTGGTAAATGCTGACGGACATTAAATAATTGTTTCAACCTTTTATTTGTCACGTTAAAAATTAATTCCAGTGGATATCCATTATTTAGTAAAATAGTAACTATAAATTCTAAATTTTTTTGATGGAATGTAGGATGTGACAATAAAATCACCCTAGCAATTAAGCTGTAAACTGTACCTATCTCGTGGCGCATCGGATGATCAGAAAAAAATGACAAGTATCTGCCCAAGAAGCTTTTTTTATATTACTAATCTAAAGTTAATATATTATCTCCCTTACTGTAATCGAGACATATAAAAAATTGATTCTTTTCTCTTCCTCTATTTTATGTGTGAATTGCAATCTATTATGATAATTGTTGAGTTTGTTAAGTGTTTAAAACTCATCATTAAATCAGGCCGCGCGATTACTAGGAAAAAATGTTTCCGGCGGTGTTTTTCGAGCGAGCTATGCGCGTTGTTGTTCTCGCACAAACAAGCCGAGACGACAAACATCCGGGCCGGGGACGCGGCTTTTGGCGAAAACACCTGATCGGTTATCAGCTACAGCAGCTGATCACTCCGTGACTATCAGCTGATCGGACTAATTTCCTGTTTTCGAAAAGGAAAAAATGCTCGGTGACGTGTCAACTATTCGAGTATAAAAACTCGAAGTTTTCGGGCCCTGGGCCTTGTCGTATTTTTCGCTGTCATCCGGAGGCACACGCGTCCGCTCTCAACTCGATCGTTTGGCGCTAGCGCAGTTTCTCCGATTGTGATAATTACATCGCGCCGACACCTTCGAACAGTTGTGGGAGTGAACTACAACACTTGTGAATTTTCTGTACGCTTTTCCGTTCTTAAATATACGTGTCTCGTCCCCTTAACAAAGTCTCTCTTTTTCTTTGTGCCGTGTCGTCTCTCCCACGAATCTGCGTCGCGTTCAAAACATTAAGTATGTTTATTGTATCTCTTGGAGCTAACAAGATATCATCCACATATCGAAAATAGAATGGTAACTTTATTTCTATCTCCTCCAACGCTCTTATTTCAAGATCCTGCATTAATATATCAGCTGCCGCAGGGGACAGCGGGCATTCCATCAGCATACCGAAAATCTGTTTATAAATTATGTTATCAAAAGTAAAATATGTCGATGTTAGGACAAATTTAACAGCAATTAAAATTTCATTGGTATTTTTGTATTAGGTTCTATATGATCCCATCTTTTTGATATTCCTTCCATAGACACATGAAATATATAGACAGAGCCTTTGTACGAGGGGTAGGTGATAATTGCGGCAAGGGGGGCATCATGTAACTTCAGCTATTTTCGTAGCGCGACTCGGAAATGTTTGGCTTTTCGTGATGGCGGTATTACAGGTTAAATTCCGTAAAGTGCACGATGTGCTTGTCATTTTCACATCATTAATGTAAACTTTATATATAGGTATATATACGTTGTGACGCCGCAGTCCGCTGCAGCGGAGCAGCGTCCCGCCGCCGTCACAAGGCGCGGGTTCGCGCCCCTTTTGCCGGACCGACAGCCGCGTTGTTTAAAGCGAGACCGAGATCTCCGGGAGGCCCGAATGTAAATCGCGTATCTTTTATTAATTTTGTTTGGAACCTCTTATATGTACCACGGCACCTCACCGGACCAACGGAGCATGGGCCGAGAAGACTCAAGGCCATCG
>NW_012026784.1:3008073-3008744 GCF_000956235.1 Wasmannia auropunctata
GTCCATCTGATTTCACGCCGCCACGTCCCGGATATTGGGCGACCTCGCGCGGGCGCGAGGCGCCCGCCTGAAGAATCACCTGATCGTGCCCGTGCCACGGCAGGACCCCACACGGCGCCTTGATTGGTCGCGGCCGACTGCGCCGCTGTGTTGCGCACCCCCGGGCTGGGGGTGCAGGCATCGATCCGCGATCGAACGCGATCGACGTGGCTTTTGCGTGCGGACCGAATAAGCGTACGGTCGATTCGGAGTTCGAGCGAGCGACTAAAGGCGAGAGAGAGAAAGCGAGAGAGTCCACTGACGCGATCGAGAAGGACGATCAGCTGTCAGACCGGCTGCTGAGGAAGCTGAGACGGAGAGCGTGCCGGTGACCTCTTTAGCGTATGTAAAGCCACGGGCTGATTGAGGATCTGGTTCGCACTCTGCGGACGGAGACGCCATTGTTAGTGTCAGAGTGCCGTTGCGTGCGCCCCTTCGGCGACGCGTACCGCGTAGTACTCTTTGGTTTGGTGTATCGGCGTCCGTCCTCAAGTGCGAGGATCCTCACAGGATCTGCCGTGAGCGATCGGGAGTGTCGCGAGTCGCGTGTCGAGCCACCCGGAGATCGTCGTCGCGAGTTCGCCGCAAAGCCCTCGCGCCCGAGCGCGCGAGCGTTAGAGTAAGTGCGAGTA
>NW_012026784.1:3009128-3010941 GCF_000956235.1 Wasmannia auropunctata
AGGATCTTGTTCGCACTACTGCGGACGGAGACGCCATTGTTAGTGTCAGAGTGCCGTCGCGTGCGCCCCGTCGGCGACGCGTACCGCGTAGTACTCTTTGGTTTGGTGTATCGGCGTCCGTCCTTAAGTGCGAGGATCCTCACAGGATCTGCCGTGAGCGATCGGGAGTGTCGCGAGTCGCGTGTCGAGCCACCTGGAGATCGTCGTCGCGAGTTCGCCGCAAAGCCCTCGCGCCCGAGCGCGCGAGCGTTAGAGTAAGTGTGTGTGAGTACGCGGAATCGCGAGTGTCGTGCGCCGCGCGGTAGTGTAACACCGCGCGCGACTTTATTGCGGATCGGCGTATGTCCGTTGTCTGTTTGCCCGTTTCCGTACGAGCGTCCAACGCGCAAGGTCACGATCGACCGTCGCGAAAACAATTGTTGTTAGACCTCGGTACTCGCGTCGTACCGAGCCCCGTATGATTGTATTATCGCGCCGTCGTGTTTCATACGCGTTTCTTTTCGTTTACGGCCGAAGTTTATGTCGGTTTCGTGTCTTTTTCTTTTGCTACGTAGGAGTTGTATCTCGCTGCCGGACTCCCCGCGCGCGGAATCAATCGCGTCACGTACTATTCGTACCGAACCGACATTCCTACTATATTATCTGGTTTCTCTTTCCACCGTTTCTTATTGCCGTTCCGAACGGCCAATAAATCTGTTATTACTTGTTATTGTTAAGCAATTGGAGTACGATTTCTTTCGCCCGCCCCGCGCCATCCCATCGCCCTTTCGCCTCGCCCTGCCCCTCTGCCGTTAGGTAGAGCCGGCCGGCCCTCGTGCGATCGACCTCGGGAGCGGCGTTTAATGGTTAAGTGTCGTCGCGCGTACGAATTTCGGTGGGGTTATTGCGTAATCGTTACGTTTCGCGAGGGACGTGACCGAGAACACGTCTGGCGCCCAGCTTTTCGCGTCGCCGCTCCTCGTCGGTCGCAGGAGGGACACTTCCCGGAGGATTATCACCTTCCCTCCGCGGAATCGCACGCGATTTCCGCAATCTTGTTTGATCCGTGCTCGTGTGAGTTATCTAACTCGCGGGAGCTCGTGACAACGTATATATATGTTTTTTATTTACATTACTGACTTTTAAATAATATAAATTTATTGAGCTATGTATTCTAAAACAAAATTACGAGGCTTAGATTCGCAAAATGTAGAAGAAAGCTTTTTCCTTTTCCGATTTTCACAAGTTTTAAACTGTTACTATATATTATATAAAATAAAGCTTTGACCGTTTAATTTCGTTGTTCTTTAAATACATATTTTCCTTCAGTACCATACATTACTTTATTACATTACACAAAATTAAAATTTGCAATTACACTTATCTTAAAAATAATGTACTTTGCTGTAATTTTTCTGGCAATTATTTGTTTATGCATTCTATGTAAAACTGCAAATATTTTCAAAATGCAATCGTATCGTATTCCTACGCTATAGATTACACGAAAGACTTTGCTTGAAATTTGTAAGTTTGCGTTGAATCGAATTACTGTGTAACACTCTAACATTATTTATCGTTGGATTATTTATAAATACATACATAGGAAAATACGTAGGAAAGATTTACAAGTTTCAAACATTGTTAAGAAAACAGATATTATATCTCGAGAGTCTTACCTTTATTTAAATCGGTATACAGGGTGTCCCGTAACGCTTAATTAATATTTCAAGGCGTGAAAGAGAATGAAATTTTGAACTAAAAGTTCCTCTTTCAATTTTGGCTCAGACCATTATTTACAGAGTTATTAACGAATAAAGTTAATCAATCAGATCGA
>NW_012026784.1:3010991-3011543 GCF_000956235.1 Wasmannia auropunctata
ATAGTCTCAACATTTTGGTATTGGAACTTTTGTCTTAAAATGATCTCAAGAATCTACCCTTAAGCGTTAGTCCGGTCATTACGGGACACCCTGTATAGTATGTACGGCATTTGAAAAATTATGATTTTTATGAAATGGGAGATGAAGGACATATCTGAAACATATTAAAAATCTGTTATAATATTGTGTCTTAAGTTGTATTCAGTAAATGAAAGTTTATCAGTGATCGTTTAATGATTTTTTATTACGATTGGTAATTTCTACACTTAGGATGCTTTTCGTTTATGCACTGCTACAGATGTTTTATCCTTCTTCAATATATGCGATAAACAAGAAGGATAAAATAATACATATAGCTTTGACAGTGATTGTATTATACACTTAGATTCTGAGGAGAAGAACTTAAACATAAACCAATCGTTGAAGAAACAGTGAATATATTCATTAAGCTGCTTTAGGCTAATATTACATTTCTTATACAGCAAATTTTTCAAGCGTGTTAATTGCATGACAAATTTTCGAGTTTCTATAAATCCTTTATCTAGCAGTTTA
>NW_012026784.1:3011593-3015223 GCF_000956235.1 Wasmannia auropunctata
CTAAGCGTGATCTGATTGATTAACTTTATTCGTTAATAACTCTGTAAATAATGGTCTGAGCCAAAAATTGAAAGAGGAACTTTTAGTTCAAAATTTCATTCTCTTTCACGCCTTGAAATATTAATTAAGCGTTACGGGACACCCTGTATATACGGAGATTTTCCGCGTGTCCCTAGCGGTACCGTGATGCTGTCCAAAATTTTTCCGGCGTGAGCTGGGGCGATTCTCACGAGCGTGTTTCACGTCCTTATTCAGTGCACAGCTCCTCCAGCGGCTCCGGCTTGTCCTGACAGCTTCCGGTGGTCGCTCCTCCGGAGTTGTTGAACGTCCGATCGTCTCGCCACTCGATGGCCCCATAATACCACGATAGCCTCCGTCACCGGGCATCCCCAAGCCTATAAGCAATGCCTAATTCCTCGAACTCGCCGCGTAACCACGTGCCCACTTCGTGTACGCTTTGTTTCTTTCTTCCGATGATTGTAATTCCGGCCCGTGACGAAATTTTCCGTCTTTTTACCCCTCGCCGTTTTCGATCTTCTGGGACAATTGTTTTCTCACATACTCCGAATATACAAAAGTATAATATAATTAATAAGTAACGAATAGGAATATGTAACGTGCGAGACATAATTACGAGTCCTTTAGAAATCTCAGTTTGCTCTTTTTACTCCCGACTGCTGCCAACCAAAGGTTCTTCCTAAATATCGACCCGATATCGGGCGTGAACCCGCGCCTTGTGAGGGCACACAATATTTGCTATCCTTTAAACAATAAAATTTTTAATGAGATTTTTAATGAGATTCTAATATCTTTACTTTATCGCGTGTATTAGCAAATATTTTATGTTGCAATAATATTATAATAAAAATTTACATTTTAGCTCGTCTAATCGATTTTAATTATTATTCAGGTCGTTTGTTTAACATTTATAATATATTACGATTATGCTATTCTTTTTGTATGATAATTATGTATGACACGTTTGAAATAAAATATATTAACCATGAACATGTCAAACAGCGTCGTCAATTGTTATTTATTTTATATATCTATATATCTGGGTATTAACGTGTCCCAAATTTGTCAACCTGTTTTTTCTGAAAATCACATCGCAATATAAAATCTTTACATACGAACTCGATCGAGAGAAGCATATATCTCTATCGATATAAATTTAAAACGCATATTTCTTGAGAAATATCTTTTCAACAATGCTTTGTAATTATTAAAGATAAGTATATATTTGCAAGAGAAATGGCAATGAATGATTTTAATATCTCGTTATATACTTACGAGATAAACGAAGGCTAAAGATACTGATATGTATTGCACGATTCTCATAAAATATCTTTATTTTAATAAGGTATATTATTGAAGCTTAATCTGCATGGAATTCAATGCTAAAAAGTTATAAAATATTATAGAATAAAACTAAGCAGGAAAGCGAAGCTCCGTATATCGATGTGCGAACAATTTTTGCAGAATGCTGTTATATTGTTATACTGTTAAAATACTCTTATTTTTATTAATGTTATATATTTGTAAGTCAACTCGTGGTAAGCATACGTTCCTGAAAAGAATTTAACGATTAAAAGTTTTAGAATTGCTATTACATAATACAGATCGACAAGAAAAACAAAACTTTGGGAACCGAAATCCACAATTAAAATATTCTCAAAAAATATCTTTATTTTAGAATATTATATATATGTTAATACTTAATATACATTTCATCAGAAGATTTAGCAACAAAGATTTGAGAATATTGATATAATGCAAATCGAAGATAATTAAAAACGGAGCTCATATATCAATGCGGTTAATTCTGGAGGAATCTTATACTTCTGACAGTGTTTCTTACTTTGATGATTATTTTAGTAAAATATTCGATGAGATACTGGAGCAGTACTAATATATACGAGTATATAGTTATATTATTAAGGTAAATGTGAATCACAGATCCCTGAATATCGAATACTTTAAACAATACCGCTGATTTGTTGATAAATAATCGAAATGGACATCTTAAAAACTCAAGATATCCATTTCTTCCGACAAATCTAATCTTGTTAATCTGTCTTACGCCACTTAATAATTGATAATCGTTCCTTTAACATCGATAAGTTGCGATTGATAAAAATGACACGTCTTGTAAGCTCGTAAGTCGATTTTAGAAGCGATTTGTGTCTCGAAATGTACATATCTGCAATGTTTCTTCTAACACCTTATGAAATATCTCAATCTTTCGTATGTCATTTGACAATAAAAATTCGACGATAAAAACTGCGTTCGGGAAGCGCTATTACAGCTATTGCGTCATTTTATCCGGGCTATTAAATAATTGACAATTTTGTTATACGATTTATCATTCTTTATTCATCTTTATTATCAAATCAATATAATCAATGTACGTTTACATCGATTTCGTCGTGAAAAAAAATAAGGGAAGGGGAGGGGCAAATAGTGACAAATGTAGATTTCAGTTTTTATGAAAATCTAGCCTTTTTTGTATGTTTAAAAGTGGAAAGTCCTTTAGTGAAAAATTATATCTTGTAAACTTGAAATTAGCTTGTAGGGAAGAGAAGAAAAAATCCGTTACTATTTGCCCCCCCCCCCTTCCCCTTATATTTCTTCTTAACAAGAAATATATTTATAAAAATCGTATGATTTCCTTTTGTTATTTACACAAATTTTAATGAATATTAATATAATTTGCTAGTCTTTTACATTCTTAGTATAAATAAAACTATATGTATAAGTATAAACAGACGATAAGTTATAAAATATGTTTAAACTTGGTAAAAAAATTTTTTTTATATATGAACATATAAATACATATAAACATATATAAAAATATAAAAATATTTATAATTATATGGCGCGTAATATGTCCATACATATCCATGTTTCTTTCCTTTATAAAATTATTATTTTTTACAAGGAAAATGATAACAATAAGAAGAAAACATAAAAAATAATTAAAAAGATAATTTTTGCATTGTTTATAAACAAAAAATCAAATTTTAAGAAATAAAAAATAATTATTTATATACAGGGTGTCCCAGAATTGGCACATTTGGAGTACAGGACGTTATACTTTGTGCTAAAAAGAACAACTTTTTTTGCCTTTAGCAAATTTTGATCTGACAAGTAATTTTGGCAGGAGAGCTGGTTAAAGTTAACGAATAATCGCTCTTATCCATGCGGCGCTCAGGACCGGCGCACGCTCCTCCATTCACTTGTTCCTAATCCTTGGCTAATATTTACAAAT
The DNA here is from genome assembly GCF_000956235.1 of Wasmannia auropunctata. Taxonomy (NCBI): domain Eukaryota; kingdom Metazoa; phylum Arthropoda; class Insecta; order Hymenoptera; family Formicidae; genus Wasmannia; species Wasmannia auropunctata. Next base: position 3,014,865 of record NW_012026784.1, read on the forward strand.
AATGTCTTAAGATACTAATACGGCTCTGTTATAATTATTTTACGACATTTTAAGACTGTGTTTAAAACAGTTTTAAATATTAAGAATCAGTTATAAATATCTTTTTTTACAGTCCTAAAATGACAAGTTTATCATTGCAAAAATTAAAGAGAGAATTAGCTCTTAAAAATATCTTAAATATTTTACTTTACTTTTAATCACTGTTACACAATAAAGCAATTTTCCAGCACTTGAGGATTTATTTACTAATTAGTAAACTATTTAAATTTCAGTGATACCATTTATCTATATTTATTTGATTTTATTTTTTTAAATCAATATTTATTTTATGATTCATATTTCTGTCTCTTATACACATC
>NW_012026784.1:3015273-3015853 GCF_000956235.1 Wasmannia auropunctata
TATTATATTCGATATTTTTTTCAGATTTTTTTATTTGGTGGAACATGGCGAAACAAAATAAAAATCGGTTTTTTTCTTATTTTTCGGCCTTAAATGTATTCGGTTGACATATATTAAATAGTTTCTAAATATAATTACTTATCTCCGACCTTATATCTGCAAACAATACTATAAAACTTTAATGTTATAGAGTTCGCGTAGTTTAAACTGCGAGGTTTTAATTTTTTTCAGTCGGAAAATCAATTTAACTGATTTTAGCAGTTATTTCACTTTTTTAAACAAAAATCAATTTCTAACTATATCATGCACATAACAAACACGATAAACAATAATTAGGATATAGACCGCGTAAGTGATAAACACAATTCAATTGAGAGTGCCTTAATCGGTCGAGGCTGGATCTTGGCACCTAATGATATTTCTGTGTAAATCTTAATTCCATATTTCAGTCATTTTAAACTGCGCGCCGAATTAATTTCGTGCTTGTAACGCAATCGTAAACCAAAGTCGAAATGGTGAGATCACAATTAAATCGATCTTCAATACGATGCGATTAAGCATTTTAAAAAACCTGCGAAAA
>NW_012026784.1:3015903-3016459 GCF_000956235.1 Wasmannia auropunctata
TGCATTGAAATAAAATGATTAAAATCCTTATTTGCATATTGAAATCGCTGTCAGTTATATACTTTAATAATTTAAAAATTAATTTATTATTGGACCAAATGCGAGTAATATTGCATCGCGAAACGTTAAATAGATAATATTTTTTACTGTAACGTTTGTTACAAAAAATTAAGTCCAGTCATTCCAGTCAGCGCCGTCAGTGGTTAGCCGTGGTCGTCGCCGCTTAATGTCAGCTTGTCGTTTCGCTTGTCGTATCCGCAGAAAATCTGGAAAAAGTTATTGGAAAGCGGAGAAAGAAAAAAATAAAATGGATAATGATCAATATTTATCAGTAAGTATTTCCAGTAAGGATGATCAATATCTCATAGGTTAGGAACCGATAAGTAGTGTATATATATATATAAGTGTATTCCAAAAATAATGTAAGTTATAATTATTTTTCAGTTTCACGATGAGATACGTGAAATTGCTAAAAAAGCGATAGAAAGCTACGCTGACATGTTGCAAAAAGCTTTACAACATTATCAAAGTAAGTATATAGATCGGAAGAGCACAC
>NW_012026784.1:3016509-3017362 GCF_000956235.1 Wasmannia auropunctata
TTAGGAACAAGTGAGTGGAGGAGCGCGCGCCGGCCCTGAGCGCCGCATGGATAAGAGCGATTATTCGTTAACTTTAACCAGCTCTCCTGCCAAAATTACTTGTCAGATCAAAATTTGCTAAAGGAAAAAGTTGTTCCTTTTAGCACGAAGTATAACATCCTGTGCTCCGAATGCGCCAATTCTGGGACACCCTGTATATCTAAGTGTATATGTATACTATATTTTCGATTATTAGATGTATATGATTATATGTATTGTGACGTGACGTTTTTGACCGTCCGTCACAAGGGTCATAATACCCGACCGAGGAAGCGCGGTTTTGGGATCCTGCGTCCTCCCCGATTTAGGGAGGCGAGCGTATCCGCGCGCATTGCGTTTTCCGATGTATTGCCGCGCGCTATTTAACTTTCTCTCTCCTCGTGAGCGTGACCATTGGTGGAGACCGGCGACATTAGGAAATCGTCTACACCAAGCAGCGAGAGGGAGAGAGACAGCGGCCTCGGAACGACTGGCTCATCGCGGGAGCAACGGAGCATGCAGGTCAGACATAGTTCCTATACGAACGTTATCTCGATGTTCTCTGTTAGGGCTCTTTACTGCCGCCGATTACTTTCAGCAATCCGGGTGGAAATATGGAGGCAATGAACTCTCACGATCTGGCCAGGATCGGGTTGCCGACGGCGAATTGTACTGAGGCGAGGCGGACGAGCAGGGTCGACGCCAAAGCACGATGAGAGACACGAGCCTAATTTAAAGTCCGCGCTACCGGTTGCGAGCCAGCTGATCACGTGCGACGCCGCGATTCGCGGGCGTCGCGCTCGCAGGGCAAGAGCCAATCGGCGCACAATCAGCA
>NW_012026784.1:3017412-3018452 GCF_000956235.1 Wasmannia auropunctata
TTAAAAGTGGCCAATTTTTTAGATCTAGAGAAAATGCGATTTAAATATTCTGGATTTTTTTAAAACAAAATTTTCAGCACAGAACGACAACAAAATTCAAACTTATGTATATGGATAGCCTTTGTAACCATGATTTTTTTTGTAAAGATTAATTCAAATTTGGCAGAGAAAAAAAATATCAAAAAAAAATCACATCTCTTGTGATATTTCGAAATTGTGTGGGTCTTTTGAAATAAAACTTGGCACAAAATTTTCTTTTATCTGGGTGGACATTTTACCCACTATAACGATCGATTACGCGCGGGGCCCGAAATCACCTCCTTAACCCGCTATACCCTTTATAATAAAAAATATAATCAAACGTTTTGCGAAACAATATTACTCTTCTTTGGTCCAATTATGAATTAAATTTACTAATTACTAAAATATATAACTGATAGCAATTTCAATACGCAAGTAAGATTTTTAATCATTTTATTTCAATGTATCAATTTTTCTTTCTGTCTGGCATTCATCACAATGATAATTTTTGGTCTCTACTAAGAAAAATATAAGAAAATGTAGAAATACAATGATTCTCGAGCATGATGGATTACTAATTGATAAATTATTCTTACGCATTTAAATTATAAAAAAATAATTATAAAACGTTTATGCTTTAAAATTTACAATCTAAATCGCTCAATGGAAATCGCGAGGAGGTAATCTTTTTCAGGAGAAAAATAAAAAATAACTATTTTTTATTTTACATTTTTAATAATTATTTTTTATTTTATAATTTCAATTATAATAATAATAATTATTATTGATATTTTGTCCTCGCCCACGATGGGCACGACCGCCTTCTTCGCGAGGGCGCGTTTCTCTTCCTCGCCCTCGTCCTGGTGTGCCCCGCCTTCCCCGTTGGTAGAGCCAACGGGCGCGGGAGCGCCCACCGCCACCCCTTCGTCCTCTCTGATCTGCAAATAGAATTAACAAAATAAATAAATACAATATTAACATATATATGTGTGTGTGTGTGTGTGTGTGTGTGTGTGTGA
>NW_012026784.1:3021081-3025740 GCF_000956235.1 Wasmannia auropunctata
ATATATATATATATATATTGTCACGTGCTTCACGGGGTTGTTTGGTTCGCGCGAGCACGGAGCAAAAACGTAAGGAAAGAAATCGTAAAGGATCTCGGGAGGGAGGGTGATAGCCCTCGATATCTCGTCTCTTCTACGATCGATACGGGACGGCGACGCGACAGATTGGGCGCCAGACGTGCTCTGTGTCACGTCACTCGCGAAACGTAACGTCACTGCGTAAGCGCGAAAGATTCCTTGGCACGCGACGATACTCAAAAAACCACGGACAAACGCCACTCCCAAGGTCGATCGCACGATGGCCGGCCTGCTTTATCTAACGGCAGAGGGGCAGGGCGAGACTAAGGGCGAGGTAGGCTACGGGCGATAGGATGGCGCGGGGCGGGCGAAAGAATTCGTACTCCAGATTTGATAGTAAAAATAATAATGGGACCGTTTAATAACCGCGTAGCAAGGCGGTAAGAAACAACAGAAAAGATCATACAGTTCGGTAATAACAAAAAAATTAACAGAAAAGAAAAGAATGGATTGGCGTTAGTAAACGCAGGTAATCCGATGTCAAGGTAGTTTTCCGGTTTAACAAAAAAAGAAACTATTAACGGAATTCGACCGGTATATCAGAACGCAATCAAACGAGACGGTACGGTATTATAATAAAGAATGAGACTCGGTACGACGCGAGTACAGAGGTCTAACGACAACCAGCGTAATAATCTCGTTCATAAGCTCACGCGTCGGACACGCATACGGAGACGAAAAACAGACAGAAAGTTACTTACGCCGATACGCGGTGGAATCACGCGCAATATCATCAGTCAATTCGACCAGGAGTATTCGCGATTCGAGTACTCAAGCACCTACGTTAACGCTCGTGCACTCGTGCGCGAGGGCCTTGCGGCTCACTCGCGGTGACGATCTCCGGGTGGCTCGATACGCGGTACGCGGCAATTCCGGTAGCTCACGGCAAGATTCGATAAGAACCCTCGCACTTGAGGACGGACGCCGACACGCCAAAGCAAAAAGAACTACGAAATACGCGTCGCCAAAGGGACGCACGCGACGAGACTCTAACACAAAACTGGCGTTTACGTCCGCAGAGCGCGAGCGGAATCCTCGATCCGCCCGTGGCTTTACAACACTCAGAAACAGAGGGTCACCTCACCGGCACGATCTCCACTTCGGCTTCCTGGATCGCAGGTCCGGGCCGACAGCCTTCCGTCTCTCGCTCTACAATGGCGCTATCTCGCTATCTCACTTTTTCGACTCGTCCGCACGCTCGGATCGCTCGCACGCAAAAGCGGCGTAGATCGCGTTCGATGCGCGATCGATGCCTGCACCTCCAGCCCGGGGGTACGCAACGTAGCGGCGCAGACGACCGCGACCAATCACGGCGCCGCGGGGGTCCTGCCGTGGCCCGGGCGTAATCAGGCGAACTCTTCCTGCGGGCGCCTCACGCCCTCGCGAGGTCGCCCTATTTCCGGGATGTGGCGGCGTGGCATCCGATGGGCGCGTTCTTCGCCCTTGAATTCGGGATGAGTTTACTATCTCGCCCCGGCAGCTCTCGGCGATGGCCCCGGGCCCTGGGGAAATCGCCGGCCGTATCGCCTTCGCGGGCCTCAGCTCCTGCGCCCGCCTTCCCTGCCGCGCCTGGCGGCTCTCGTATCCTTGCGCGCTATCACGCGCTCCGCGTGTGCGCGCTCCGTCACCGGATTGCCACGTGCCCGATGCGTGCCCCCTTAGCTCCCGCGCCAGGTCGCCTGTATTCCAAGTCCCTTACTTCGTCGGTGACCTTGAATCCTTTCCTCCGACGCTCCGGTTGTCCGGTGAGATGCCGCGGTACATGTAAGAGGTTCAAAAGAATGAACAAAAAGTACGCGGTTTAAATTCGGGCCTCCCGGAGATCTTGGTCTCGCTCTAATTGACGCGGCTGCCGGCCCGGCAAAAGGGCGCGAACCCGTGCCTTGTGACGGCGGCGGGACGCTGCAGCGGACTGCAGTGTCACAATATATATACATATATATTCATATATTATTTTAAAAATTAAAATTGTTATAGAACAGTATTAATAGTAATTGTAATTCTCAGATTCGTTCATGTTATCTAATATGAGAAATGTGAATAATTACTTACTCATCAAAAGTTTCTTCTAATGCAGCTATCTGAAAGTCGATAGCCACGTACATCCAGAAAGCACCTGAATATAAAATATCTCTAAAATCCGGTCTTGTTTTTGCTATGTAATTGTATATCTCCTCTTGACAATCCATAATTTTATTTGTACAGACCTTTCAGGTCTTGAATGTGTATGTGTCGGGCCCAGCGGCCACGGGCGTCGTGCAGGTCGACGATTACGGGGGATATTATTCGCCGCACCTCGAATGGGCCTCGGAATTTTGGGGCCAATTTTACGTTAAAGGCGGCGGCTTTGTTAGAGAGTGGGTACTCTCGCTTCCATACCCACTCCTCAACTTTTGGTTTCCATGAGCGGCGGCGAAGATTGTAATATTTTTCCTGCCTTTGAAAAGCACGCTCGAGGTGGATTTTGACTAATTTGTATGCTTCTTCGAGGTGGCGAGGAGTAATATCTGGGGCCGGCGCGGGGTGAGGTTCTGCGGCTTGTGCGTTTACTGGGGATATTAATTCCCGGCCGCAATTCAGGTATGCCGGTGTGTATCCGGTTGCGTCGTGTCTCGCGGTATTAAACGCGAACTGGAGTTGGGGCACGCGTTCGTCCCAGTTGCGGTGGTTGCGATCTACGTACTGGGCGATCATGGTCCGGTTCGTACGCTCCACGGGGTTGCAGTGGGGCGCGTGGACGGGGGCGTACGCGTGTCTTATGTTAAGGCGGCTAGTAACTTCTCCAGTTGGTGGGTGCGTAGCTGTGTCTCGTTGTCGGTGAGGATTACTTCGGGGCAACTGTGCCGGAATATAATGGCCTCTGTGATGCATGTGGATACTGCGGTGGCGGTGGCGGTGGCGCGATGCAGGGGTCGCATCTCTACCCATTTAGAGAAGTGGTCCTGCATATTAAGAAGCCAGGTGTGGTCTTTTTTTGAGCGCGGGAGGGGCCCCACGAGGTCGAGGGTCACGTGTTGCCAGGGGCGGTTCACCGCGGTCGCGTGGAGGGTGCCGGCGGGGCGGGTTTGTGCTACTTTATGTTCCAAGCAATTCGAGCATTTCCGTACGTAGCGCGCGATCTCGCGGAACATCCCCGGCCAATAGTAATATCGCGCGATCCGGCAGATAGTTTTTGCTATGCCCAGGTGCCCGGCGGTCGCGTCGTCATGGTTGGCTCGCATAATGTCTGGTCGCTGGTCGGTCGGGACGCACAGCTTCCATTGGTTTTCGGCCGCGACTTCTTTGAAGCCTAAATCATATAGGATGTGTTGGTACAATTTCCCCTGCCGTATTTCATAGTCTGGGTGATCGTGCGGGGCGGTGCTTACGGCGGTCTTTATCCGGCGGTACCATGCGCATCGCGGGGGTGCTTCGGCGACGGCCACGATGGGTTGCCGTGAGAGGGCGTCCGCCACGCGGTTCAAGGTCCCCCTTCGGTACTTGATGTCCATGTCGTATTGTTGTAACTCGAACGACCAGCGTCCGAGTCTCCCGGTTGGTGCGTCAAGTCTCTGTAGCCACCGGAGGGACTGGTGGTCCGTAACCACCGTGAACGGATATCCCTCCAGGTAGTCTCGTATTCGGCGGATCCCCCAGATAACCGCGAGGCATTCTAATTCGGTTGCGCTGTAGTTGCGTTCGGCATTATTAAGTGTTCGGCTCGCGTAGGCAATGACGCGCTCTCCTTTCGGGAAGTATTGAGTAAGGATGGCCCCCAGCCCCGACGTGCTAGCGTCTGTTTGTAGGTAGAAGCGCCGCGAGAATTCTGGACATGCAAGTACCGGTGCGGTGGTGAGGATGGTCTTTAGGGTGTCGAATGCGGCAGACTCCTCCGGCCCCCATCGCCACCGGGCGTTTTTGCGGATGAGTGCGGTTAGCGGTGCCGCGACGGTTGCGAAATTTTGAATGAATCGGCGGTACCACGATGCGACCCCCAGGAACTGCCGGATCTGTTTCACGGTCTGGGGCACCGGCCATTGGGTAACGGCCTTGACTTTTTCCGGTACGGATACCCTCGCGGTCCACTATGTGTCCTAGGTATTTCAGGCTGCCCACGCAAAATTTACATTTTTCGGAGTTCAGGCGTAATTTCGCGAGTCGGAGGCGCCGGAAGACTTCGCGCAGTATCCGTATGTGCTTGTCGAACGATTCGCTAATTATGATCATATCGTTTACGAATACGTGTGGCTCTAGTTCTGGCCCTAAGACGGCGTCCAGTAGCCGTTGGAAGGTTGCGGGCGCGGAGTGTAACCCAAACGGCATCACCACGAACTGGTACAGCCCTTTCCCCGGTACCGTAAAGGCAGTAATCGGTCGGCTTTCCGGCGAGAGGGGCACTTGCCAGTACCCGCTTTTCAGGTCTAGCGTGGTGAGGTACCGAGCCCCCCGGAGTTTGAATTTGGGTTTGACCTTGAAAAATTATTTGAGTCACATAAAAGTCACCTCAATTTTTTTAAACGGCATCCCCTATTTTTTATTACATATTCTTGTAGCTGACCTCGAGAGCTTTCCAAAACAGTATAATCAAATGTTTCTTCATTG
>NW_012026784.1:3027203-3027892 GCF_000956235.1 Wasmannia auropunctata
TACGAAATCGTACACAAAGCCGGAAAAGGTAACACAAACGCGGACGCGCTGAGTAGAAATCCGATACTCGGAGACTCGACGGTGAGCGTTATCACACGCGAAGAAGAAGAGACAACGAAAGAATACACCGCGGACGAAAAGCGGCAGATACTCTTTGAATATCATGACTCACCGATAGGAGGACATCAAGGAGTAGCGAGAACACTAAATCGAATTCGATTACTACATAACTGGCGAGGAATAACTAGAGATATCGAGGATTACATTAATAAATGTGAATATTGCCAGAAAAATAAACTTAGCCGTAAAACGAAAATGCCATTAGTAATAACGGATACGCCCGACAAACCATTCCAGAAATGCGCTCTGGATATAGTGGGACCGCTTACAGTAACGAATACAGAGAATAAGTACGTGCTCACATTCCAGGATAGCTTGACAAAATTCAGCAAAGCGATTCCATTACCTAATCAGGAGGCGGCTTCGGTCGCGAAAGCATTTGTCACGAAAATAATAACGGAGCACGGAGTACCCGAAAAGGTGCTAACGGATCAAGGCACTAATTTCACAAGCGAACTATTTAAAAACGTATGTAAACTATTAAAAATAGAAAAAATACAAACAACCGCGTATCACCCGGAAAGCAACGGGGCGCTCGAACGATCTCATCGTACTCTCGCGGAATATCT
>NW_012026784.1:3027912-3029076 GCF_000956235.1 Wasmannia auropunctata
CCGCAAATATCGCATGTTACTTTGGAATGTTTTTTAAAACAAAAATTGACTGGTGTATCAAATTCATCTGGTTTAATATCTACATAACCACTTTTATGCCAAGCATACTGAAATAAATTTTGAAATCTTGGAGATGAAAATTGAAAATGTGTCAATGATTGTAGTTTTAAAATAGAATCTCTTGAATGAAGTTTAATTTCTAAATCTAGAAGCATGACGATATTCAAAAAATATTTTATAAAATTTTTCCATAATCTAAAACGGTATACATCTAACAGTTGTATTTGACCTGTTGTTCCAGCTGGTATAGTTAAGGTAACAAAATTTTCTACTGATTCTGGTCTATTTCTGGCAACTACGTCAAAACAATGACCAGTCCATGAGTTTAATAATAGAACTGATCGATTTAGGACCAACATTCGGGAAAAAAACTTCCCTTAACCATATTTCAAAATGATTTGACGTTAATTTTCCAGATTTAGAAGCCATGACATAAATATTGTCATGTTTAAACATTGTTTCTTGAACTCTGGGACCAAATGTTCCAGTAGGTTCTTTCAAAACAATGAAAAATGGAGACAGTAGTCTACCATCTTCTGAAATAGTTGGTTGTATCGCATAACTGTGTAGTTGCCGATACCGATTGTACTATATGTACATTCTACTTTTTTTGCCTTGAATTGCTAAACAACCGCCAGCATGAAGTTCTAATTGAAACCCACTTTGATCAGAATTATATATATTTTCTAATCCATACTGCGTAATATGATATTTAACATTTTTGAAAAACCTATTGCTTTCTGCTTGCAAATGTTCTTTCAATTGAATAGTTTTTTTGTTATAATACTTTTGTGATTTTTCGGGACACAATTCTGTGAATTTTTTAAATTTTCTTACCCAACGATGTGATGCTTTAAATCCTGGAATGGGGAAAAGTTCCTCTTCCCCTCGAATGGCGAATCGAGCAATATCAATATCATGAACAGCGACTCCTCTTTCTTGAAATTTATTTAATAACGAAAATATTTCTGTGATTAGACGTAAACAGACTGTTTACGCAATAGATTTGTTTATATCGATTTAACTTAACACTTATATGACACTCAAATGCTTCGTAAGCGTTGTTCAGCCGTGCGCGATAAAAACGATTCATAGTTATACATC
>NW_012026784.1:3039464-3042892 GCF_000956235.1 Wasmannia auropunctata
TCGATCCGAAGAAGGTCAGAGGACGGGGAGTCGTGTAGAGGACAGGCAATTGTACAGTCGCAGAGAGAGTCACGCGAGTCGGAATAAAAGACTTTAACGTGGAGACAAAGATTCTTTTTTTTTAATCAGTCACTTCACCGACCCCGGACTCGAGAATCGATAATCCGACTAACGCGCATCGATAAAACACCAAAGTATAAAATATCTAAATAAATAAAATGTGTATAAATCTGTATATGTATTAATCTATGTATGAAGTTGTATAAAAAATAAAAAAATAAATATTTTTTCTAGATAAGGTTGTTTATTTAAGGAAACCAAATATTGAAATACATTTTAAAATAAATGAAATAAGAAAAATTATAAAATATTTTCAGTTATATCTGTTTATAATGTATTTGTTGCTTGTAATTTTGCTTTGTATTTATTCACGCATGCTGCACTTATACTCTAACTTATAATCTAATACTTTTATAATTTGTAACATAGCACAGTATAACAAGCTTAAACTTTTTAACATAAAAACAAGCTTAGACTTTTTAACATAAAAACAAGTTTAGATTTTAAACATAAAACCTTTGGTTCTTTAACATAAATACTTTAAATAAACTTTGGTAAGAAATCATATTACACTTAGCAATTATGTTACAGAAGATGAGAAAGACGTGACATTTTTTTCTCTAAAGAAAGTCATTAATTCAAATATAAGAATGTTTTTTTCTTTATCTGGCAACCTTCGAATTTGCGTACCAATTATTAAAAAGAGACCATCCACTTCATCTTGCTTTTCTGTACATGATAATGGTGGTAGTTGAATAGGTTCAGAAACAGCACTGATCGTACTAATTGCATTTGCAATTTTTTTGAGTGCAACGCTTGATCATCATCCTGTGCTTTCCAATGGCAACTTTGCTATGAATACAAGATAACAGTTACATTTTTTATTTTCACAAGTATAAACATTTAAAACACGAAATACTTACAAGATCGACTCTTTTTTGAAACCGGTGAAATATTTTCTTCATTTTCTTCGTCATTAGAAATATTTGAAGTTGTTCTGGAATAATAGATATAAATAACAGTTAAAACATAAATCAAATTTAATCTAAATTCAAAGTTAAAATAATTTAAAAAAAATGTAATTTGAAATACATACTTCTTTTTGAAAGATATATCACACAAAAAATCCAATTGGTCGAAATATTTTCATTTTCGCTTTGTAGCAGATCGTCCTGATCCACTAGGTAAGTTTTCTTCATTCAATTTACGATAGTAACTATCTTGTAATATTTTCCATTTTTTTGCAGCTTCATTTGAACTCAAACGTCCTATAACAAAACATAAAATACTTTAGCAAAACAACTAATTATTTCCATCAAAAAATTTAAATCTTTATCTAATATTATTCATTATTACATTCAATATTATCCAATATTACATTTTTACCTTGTAGAGCTTCAGAAACTGCTTCCCATGCTTTATTAGTAACAGTTCTATTACGTTAGGCTAAAGGTAGACTATAATTATATAACACTTCACGTTTTGAAACTTCTTCTATAAGCAATTCTTCTAGTTCCATTGAATCATCAGGAGACCTATTCAATGAAAGGTTTTCACTCGTCTCCGATAATGAAGAAACACATGACTTGTCAAGAGCAACATGTTCTACATCTGTATCTTTTTCTGGATAACTAATTGATTCATCAAGTACAATGCATTCTCTATTATCTATAGCACTTTTTCGTATTATAGCTCCATTATCTATAAAAGAATCATTATATTGTATATACAGTTGTATCATTTATTTTATTTTTCAAGAAGTTATACACATTATTTTTATGTATATTTACCGCATACTGGATAAAAATATTTATTATATATGTTATCAATGAACAAACGTTCATATCCTTCCAAGCATGAGTTGAAATTAATGATGGCTTTATTATGGTTTCACAAATTCCACAAGTATTAACAAATTTTATCTAACAAAAAAAAATAAAATAATAGTCAATTAACACATTGAGAGAGTATTATATTATATTAGGTATTAAGGTATATGTATCTTATTATATCGAAGCAAGAAAATAACCCTGTTCTAATTCATAGCCTATTATTATATTTCTTAATAAAGAATAACTTTCAGAATTATAAGATCACTTTATAATAATCATTACAAGTTTCAAAAGTTATTAATTGGTGGTTTATCATTTACGTTTTCGATGTCGATTGAGGTTATGACCTCAATCGTATACATATTAGACCTATTAGGACTTATTAAAAATAAATTATTCATAAATTAATCATTGTTTCCGTACCTCATTCGATGCCATTTTTCGTGATATTTTTCTGTACTATCACAATCAGTTATCTTTTATTATTATATCACATTTATAACACATATGTACATGGCTTGCACACGATGGACATATATATGGCTCTTTCGGTTTTGCTGCTAATTCGCTTTTGCTGTTTGTTTGGTCGAACTTCAAAAAGATGCTGCAAAATGTACTTTGCGCCGGATGTGCGTCATCTAACTAAAATTTTTAACCAATAAAAACGAATTGCTGCGATTTCACACTGCGCATGAAATGGCACCTTTAGGCGACCAGTTTGCTGAACTGTGCTTTTGGCAGCATGTTATAAAAAAGCTTAAAACAAATTAATTTACTATTAGTGAAAGATTTAACATGTAATATTAGATGCCTTAAACATCAAGCTACAATTTCCAATGTTCGTTTGCATTCTAAATAGTACCAAATGTGAAATATAACCAAAAATATCTTAAGTGGTACGTATTCGGCAACTCTCCCCTACCAATTAAAGAAGCAAAAATACATCGACATTATTGTATAATGCACAACGTACAAAAAATTGCAGAATAATATTATTATATGTATATTAAATGTAATAACGGAGTAAGAAATGTATATGATATTATCATACATACGTCAAAAATTCCCTTACTCTCGTTTTAAGAAATTAGTATTTAAAAGTATTCCCTTAGAATATGCAAAAAGAGATTTCTTCAATCATTACTATTAGAGTGTATAATATTGTGACACCGACATATTTCGAGATTATTTATCAATCGATACCTTCGTTTCGAACGAATTTTATAAGTGCATCCGTTATTTTGTACATCGCCAATCTGAGTTTTGTATGTATTATTGTTTTATGTATTAAAATATTGGAACATATACTATATGTATATATATATATACCTATATATATATTGTGACGCTGCAGTCCGCTGCGGCGAGGCAGCGTCCCGCCGCCGTCACAAGGCGCGGGTTCGCGCCCCTTTTGCCGGACCGACAGCCGCGTTGTTTAAAGCGAGACCGAGATCTCCGGGAGGCCCGAATGTAAATCGCGTATCTTTTATTAATTTTGTTTGGAACCTCTTATATGTACCGCGGCACCTCACCGGA
>NW_012026784.1:3043676-3045244 GCF_000956235.1 Wasmannia auropunctata
GATTGAGGATCTGGTTCGCACTCTGCGGACGGAGACGCCATTGTTAGTGTCAGAGTGCCGTTGCGTGCGCCCCTTCGGCGACGCGTACCGCGTAGTACTCTTTGGTTTGGTGTATCGGCGTCCGTCCTCAAGTGCGAGGATCCTCACAGGATCTGCCGTGAGCGATCGGGAGTGTCGCGAGTCGCGTGTCGAGCCACCCGGAGATCGTCGTCGCGAGTTCGCCGCAAAGCCCTCGCGCCCGAGCGCGCGAGCGTTAGAGTAAGTGCGAGTGAGTACGCGGAATCACGAGGTCGCGCGTCGCGCTGTAGTGTGACCTTGCGTGATTTCCTCACGTATCGGTGTGTGTCCAGTTTCTGTCAATGTCGTTTTCGTACAAGTATCTGAAGTGTAAATTCACGATTGATTTTCGCGATAATAATTGTTGTTGTTAGACCTCGGTATTCGCGTCGTACCGAGCCCCGCACGTTATTGTACTATCGCGCCGTCGCGTTCCATACGCGTTTCTTTTCGTTTCCGGCCGAAGTTTATGTCGGACTCTCGTCCTTTCGTTTGCTACGTGGGAGTGTTATCGCGCCGTCGGACACCCCGCGCGTTGAATCGATTGCGTCACGTATTTTCCCGGCCGAACGGTATTATCTTATTTTTCTTTTCTTTTCACCGTTCATTATTGCCGTTCCAAACGGCCAATAAACCTTGTTATCATTTTTGTTATTAACTCTGAGTACAAATTCTTTCGCCCGCCCCGCGCCATCCCTTCGCCCTTTTTCCTCGCCCTGCCCCTCTGCCGTTAGGTGGAGCCGGCCGGCCCTCGTGCGATCGACTCTGGGAGCGGCGTTTACTGGTCAAGTGTCGTCGCGTGTAAGAATTTCGGTAATCGTTACGTTTCGCGAGCGACGTGACCGAGAACACGTCTGGCGCCCAGCTTTTCGCGTTGCCGCTCCTCGTCGGACGCAGGAGGGACACATCCCGGAGGACGGTCACCTTCCCTCCGCGGAATCATACGCGATTTCCGCAACCGTGTTTGATCCGTGCTCGCGCGAATTAGTTATTTCACGAGAGCACGTGACAATATATATATATATATACAAGGTGATTCAGAACAACCCCTCGTCCTTGGAAAGACGTATTCTTGACTCAATTCTAAGACGATTTTTCCTTTACAAAAATTTTGTCCGAAGCTTAGTTTTCAAATTATAACGAGAAATAGTTAGTAAATTACGGGCCGTGTACGGATGGTAGACAGGGGCGGCGCAACTTACTGTCCGCCGGCAGGCGGTACGCGGGACCGTCGTAATGATCAGCTGACTACACGCGCGCATAAACATGCGTTTACATTCTCTCTCTCTCTCTCTTTTTCACACACACACACGCACGCACGCACGCACGCACGCACGCAATATCTTACCTTTTGAAAGATTTGTCGACTTCTCGAAAAAGATGGATTAATTCCCATGTGATTTCCACGTAATGAATGTTTATTTTAATAAATTTTCAATAGTTTTAATGCAAACGTCACAAGTTATCACTGACACAGATCAAATAATTAGATAATTCTTTTTTTTACAAAC
>NW_012026784.1:3046425-3046983 GCF_000956235.1 Wasmannia auropunctata
TACAAACCGTGTCACTTCAATATTTCACACTCAATTCACATACAAATTATGCATTCGAAGAAATTACGAGAAATCTTCTAATGTATTTACTTAAAGCGGTACTATTACGTACTTCATAATCACTGACGATTAATTATCTGTCCACTGAAAAATCACACGAAGAAAGAAACACACGGCGATTTATTAACACGCGTTCACTCGACGATAGCAAGCAGTCGACTGACTTTAATACCGAATGTATTAAGTAGTTAATAATTATCAATCCGTGTCGATTAATTATTCGTCGATTGAAAACTCAGGGAAGAAACACGCGCACTATTTACTAACCCACGACGATTTACTGATATACGAGGCGTTCACTCGACGATAGCAAGCAGTCGACTGACTTTGTTGGTTACGTTTGCAGCGCTGTCGAAACGCGAACATGTGATTAGTTGAAATGTCACAATCAGAGCGCGGCTAAGTTCTAAGGCTTTAACCGATACAAGTATTTGATTATTTTTTAAATAATTTAAATGATTTAATTGATTAATTATTTTTAATAAATTTTTTATTTTT
>NW_012026784.1:3049367-3051205 GCF_000956235.1 Wasmannia auropunctata
TGAGATAAGTAATTCGCGCGAGCACGGATCAAACAATAGGGAGGAAATCGTACCCGATTTCGGGAGGAAAGATGTCAGCCCTCCGGATTTCGTCCCTTCGGCGACCGACAAGGAGCAACCACGCGAAATGTTGGGCGCCAGACGCGCTCGGCGGCACGTCACTCGCGAAACGCGACGATACGGCAATAACACGACAAGCGAGGTGTAATTGCTCGCGACGATACCCGAAATTCGCGAACGAACGCTGCCCAAGGTCGATCGCGCGAGGGCCGGCCGGCTCTACCTAACGGTAGAGAGGCAGAGCGGAACTAAGGGCGAACTAGGCGACGGACGGTAGGATGGCGCGGGCCGGGCGAAAAAATTCGTACTCCAGTTTTAGAAAGTAACAATGATGCTGTTTATTAGCCGCGTAGCAAGGCGGTAAGAAATAGCGGGAATTAATACACAGTTCGGTAATAACAAAAAAAAGAATAGAAAAGAAGCAATTCTGCGTTATTAAACGCAGGTAATCATACCGCGCGATAAGTTCCGGCGTAACAAAAAAAGGAGAAAGAAAAAAGACAGTTCAAGAGATTCGGCCGGTAAATAGGAACGCAATTAGAGTCAGAAACGGCGCGATAGTACAATGAAAAATGAAGCTCGGCACGACGCGAGTACCGAGGTCTAACGACAGTCAACAATATCGATCCTAAGTTCGCACGCCGGACGCGCCAACAGAGGCGAAAAACAAAGATAAGATTACTTAAGCCAAACGCGACGGACATTCATACGGAAACGAAACAGATAGAAAATTGCTTACGCCGATACGCAATGAAATCGCACGCAATATCATAAGACAACGCGACGAAAGATACTCGCGATTCCGAGTACTTGTACACTTACACGGATGCTCGCGCACTCGTGCGCGAGGGCTTTGCGGCGAACTCTCGGCGACGATCTCCGGGTGGCTCGATACGCGACTCACGACACTCCCGATCGCTCATGGCAGATCCTTGTGGGAACCCTCGCACTTGGGGACGGGCGCCAGCAACCAACGACTACGAACCGCGCGTCACCAACGGGGCGCACGCGACGCGACTCGAACACAAAAATGGCGCTTTCGTCCGCAGAGTGCGAATGGGCTCCACGATCCGCCCGAGGCTTTACAACGCTTGGAGATAGAGGTTCACCTCACCGGCACGACCTCCATGTCGTCCTTGCGAACTCATCCTAGCCGACAGCCGCTCGTCTTTCTCTCTCTCGCTCTCGTAAATCGTTCTCGCTCGCCGGTCCGCTCGCTCGGGATCGCGTCCGCTCGCTCGCAATGGTCGCACGCAAAAGCGGCGTAGATCGCATTCGATCCGCGATCGATGCCTGCACCCCCAGTTCGGGGGTGCGCAACACAGCGGCGCAGTCGGCCGCGACCAATCACGGCGCCGCGGGGGTCCTGCCGTGGCACGGGCGCAATCAGATAACTCTGCATGCGGGCGCCTCGCCCTATATCCGGGATGTGGCGGCGTGGTATTAGATGGGCGCGTCCTTCGCCCTTGAATTCCGGGACGAGTTGGCTATCTCACCCCGGCAGCTCTCGGCAATGGCCCCGGGTCCTGGAAAAATCGCCGGCCGTATCGCCCTTCGCGGGCCTCAGCCACAGCGCCCGCCTTCCCGGTCGCGCCCCTGGCGGCTCTGGTATCCTTGCGCGTGGTCACGCTCCGCGTGTGCGCGCTCGGTCACCTGTTCGCCGCGTGCCCGGTGCGTGTCCCCTTTGCTCCGGCGCCAGGTCGCCCGTACTCCAACTCCCTTCCGCTGTCGATGGCCTTGAGTCCTCTCCGCTGACGCTCCGTTGGTCCGGTGAGGTG
>NW_012026784.1:3051255-3054442 GCF_000956235.1 Wasmannia auropunctata
TTACGGGATTTAGAGAGAGTTTCCGGGATCACGGGATCCCGCGGGACATATTAGTTCCCGAGTTTCGATTTCGCTGTGTCGATCACGCGGCCCGTGTACGCCGAGCGCTCCGCGCCGGCGTACCCGCGAATATCACGCCCGCACTGCATGCTTTATGATTTCGCATGTCGCGCGGATGGGCATGTCATCTGCGAGTCGTACCGCCGAAAGAGAAACCGCTCTTAATTTTCCGTTTTCCGAAACACGATCTTGTCGTACGGTCGTTGAACGCGCGAATTGCGAGTCTCTGTCACGTCGAGTACGCTGCATTGTTGCGCGTCTCAAGTATTCCCGTCGATTATCGTATTTCCGTTTGTATTTTCGACTGTAATATTCGTCCGTTTAATACACTTGTTATTTTTATTGTTACTAATTACTGTCATTTCTTTCAGCCTATTCTCGCTCCCCTGAACCTTGACCGTTTTCCTTCGAATCACCCCCTTTACCATTATCATAACTGAGCAACCGGTTATCGCCGTCCTTGTCCGATCGTTGTATTGAATTCGCGCCTGATCGCGTGATTAACTAATTTTCTCTTGAGTCATAAGATTTCCGAACAGCGAGATTTTCAATAGAGAGGCACTCTCTATAACGTGCCTGGCGCCCAATTTTTGTTCCCGTTTTCGATAGGCGAGATGCCTGAGTTACGGTTAATCGCGCATTAGATTTCCTTTTATCGTTTTCGCGGAATTACGCGGATCGGACGAGCGACGAAGTTGCACCACGCTCGTGAGTGCGGTCGCACTACATAATTTAAAAAATTGATCAAAAATTAACAAATTTTTATATAATTTATATCAAGCTAATAACATTAAACTTTAAATAAACATTTTTTAAGGAAAAGGATTATATGTAAATATTTTTTTTATTAAATTTTTTAGGGTACTAATGCATTTTATTTTTGTTGTTAATGTAACAAGAAATGATCTCTAATTGTGTTTCATGTTTTTAACATCATCTTTTTAACATATGTATGTTGTACCTCTCAGTGCAACAAATGAATATTTTGGGATCTGCTCGCCTAAAGAGTTGGAACCTACGAGAATACGTGGGGTAGGAGCTGAGATTCAGTCACTTAACACTGTTTTTCAGTAAAGTAAAACTTTTATTTCCCTATATGGTACAATTGATTCCCTGATAATACTCGTATTATACTTCTATGTTCCCGTTTCTATACTACGATCGTGGCTACGTGTATGTTTCACGTTCGCGTCGCGGCGGCTTGCCTCAGTGTAATGCAACTTGATACTTGTTATCGCAGCGCATAACATGTAGTCGGTATAACTCTTTAGATCAAACTCTCCGCGGTGCACGTTTAGGTAGCCGCCTTTATAGGATTTTTCAGTGTCCTATTGCAATTCGCGATGGTCTACGATCGGACCATATTTGGGCATGGAAAATCAGATGTCGTCTTCCCATGCGACTTTCGTTCGCGCTCGCTCGCGAAGAATTCGCGAGCTTGCATTCTTGCATTTTCTCGCTCGCTGCTGTGCATGCGTTGCTATGCCGAAATGCAAGGTTTATCGCGTGATAGCACTTGGGCTATAACATGTACTTGATTTTATAATTAAAATTATGTAAATTGAGCATTTTTTATGTATTTGCGAGAGAATTAATCATAAAAAACAAATTAAATGGAGCATTTAAATATTTAATATATAATATAATAAGCTCAGTAAAAAATAATAAGTAAGAAATTTATTGCAAAAGGATTACTTAAAAATAAAGTACTATAAAATAATATTATTTTAAATATAATTTGAACATAACTTATTTTTTTATTATAATATATCTATCTGGCTCATATAATTAAAAATTAAAGGAGTATTAAACGAAGGGCTAGTGAGCCTTGCACGGAGTTAGTGCTGAAATTACATATATTTAACACAATAATTTACACCCAAATGTTTTGGCTCCGCATTGAGCCATCTTCAGTGGGTAAAAAATACAACATTTTCTTTTATACGTTACACTAGCATTTTTGTTCTTTCGCTCGCTCTAATATCGCTTCTCGCTCGCTGTGAGATCGTTCGTTGGAAATTCGCAGTGTAGTGTGATCCCATCCATAGGTGACAATTTAACGAATCGAATTGGAGGAAGAACCATATTATATTTGTCTAAGAACAATGGAGAATCCTTTATGATTATATAATTAACGAAAAGTTACAATCTGAACAAAAAAGAGCAAGAACAGTACCTTGAGTCAATGTGTAAAAAACGAGATGTCAAGCGGAACGTTAGTCAGATGGGCGACAAATATGAAATGACGAAGAAGGATCGTAAGCACTCTCCCTCTCCGAAGGGGGAGGGGTGGAATAAGTGTTTAAGAGGGGATACGAAAATGAGGCTAAGGGAAAGAAAGGAACCGACTTAGGGAAGGGTTAATCTGTTAAGAATCGGAAGATAGGTATCTGAGAGAGAGGTATCTACCTGAGAATGTCGGTTTTTTGTTTAAGTCAAATGTGATTTTATTGTTGAGACAAATAGCTGAAACATCCAGAAAATTTAATTTATTGTTCTCACTAATCTCAATCGTGAATTTTAATCTTTCGTGTAAGGAATTAAAGACTTGTAGGATGGTATTCATTGAGTCAAGAGGTGCTGCTAAAAAAATGTCAACATATCGAAAATAAAAGGGTAAGCGTAAAGGTAACTGTTCCAACGTCTTTCTCTCTAAATATCTTATAACCATGTCAGCCACGGTGGGTGACAGTGGGCAGCTCATAGGTGTGTCAAAAATTTGCTTTTAAAAAATTTTGTTAAAAGAACAAATTGTGAAATTTAAAATCAATTGGACAGCATTTAGAAACTAGTCTTGTGAGATGATGGTGTTGTTCACCTCCCAATTGAGTGTAACATTAAAACGGCGTTTTCGATAGCCAACAATCTAAAGAACTTCATAAAAACTGAAAAAGATTCTCTAGATCTTATGTCACACAGTGATGTGATGTATAAGATCTCGTGCATGGACTGCGACGCCTCGTATGTAGGGCAAACAAAAAGGCAGTTAAAAACAAGAATCCATGAACACATGTCAGACATAAAAAAAACCAATGGTTCTCCCTCAGTGATTTCGATCCACAGAGAAAAGGAGAATCATAAATTTAATTGGGACAACGTCAAAATATTAGACAATGAGAGGCATTAC
>NW_012026784.1:3054462-3054882 GCF_000956235.1 Wasmannia auropunctata
AGATTTAAAGAAGCTCTTGTCCTTTTCCTCATTTCACATTGGCAAAGTAACGATGTAGCCGCTTTTATAGGCAATAAGACTATTTTATTAAATTTTGTTAATTGTTATTCATTCAGCGTCGTTAATGGTAATGTTGTCAAAACGGAGAAATTAGATTTTTTTTGTCCTTCGCACGAAGAGGCCGACACTAAAATTATTTATCATGCGTCTAAAATAAATTCAGATTCAACTGTTGTCGTAAAGTGCTCTGACACAGATATTGTTGTTATTATGTTAGGTAATTTGCATAAAATAACAGCAAAAATTTATATTGAATGTGGCGTTTCAAGAAGTCGGCATATTATAGATGTAAATGTACTTCATGAACATTTAGGATTAGATCTGTGCAAAGCATTGCCGGGATTTCATGCATTTACCGGT
>NW_012026784.1:3054902-3055341 GCF_000956235.1 Wasmannia auropunctata
TAAAATACGTAATGAAAATATTGTTAAATTGATGCTAAATGATACTTGTATGTACATGAAACCGTCGACTATGCTTTTTATATTCGAACTCGAACATTGCGTTGAGCAGGCATACTTTAATTTAAATCAAAATACGGACGCCGTTAATAATAAGTTTAAGCATTTTGACGATTATTTACGTCACAATTGTATTGTGAAGAAAGACGATGCGATAAATATTTTGCGTAAGGTATACAATAAAACATCGCTTATTGAATGCGAACTCATAGCTTACGCGTCAGATCATATTGTGCACGATGCGTTCCATAATTAAATATATACTGTGACGGGACGTCCCTTTTTGGACCGTCCGTCACAAGGGATCTACGGACCCGATCGCGGGCGGTAGTTTCGAGTCATGTGTCCTTCCGATTTTCGGAGGCGGACGCGTGGCGCGGAC
>NW_012026784.1:3057787-3058498 GCF_000956235.1 Wasmannia auropunctata
CGCGGTTCCCCCATCCCCGCGCATCCCGCACCCACAACGCGGTTCCCCTCTCCCCGCGCATCCCGCACCCACGTCCCCGCGGTCAGGCCAGCTGATCGAGCGGCTTTCCGCGGCTTTCCCCTCCCCGCGGATCCCGCATCAAACCGTGAACGTTCTGAGCGGTTTCCCCCTCCCCGCGGCTTCCCCGCGGACCCCCCGCGGACCCCCTGCCCCTCACCCCCCCACGGAGCTCCCGGGGCAGAACCCGCCTATAATAGCTACTCATGGGCATTTGTATAGTATCGCGACTTGAGGAAATTGAAAAAGTCTGGTCCCTTAATCAGGTCCTCCAAAAATGTATTCTTATTCCTGTCGTTGACGATTATTTATGTATTCCACTTGTTCATATTGGACAACAATAAAGTACTGGTGAGATATTTCAGTAAACTAATTGCAATATAATTTTAGCTGTAAGATTAGGATTAGAATTAAAAAACATTAAGCTAAAAGAAGCAAAATTAAGATAATTAATTAATCAGAAGTACTAATAACTGTTACTATATTACAAAATTGACTTTAAAAAAAAAATAAAATAAGGGTGTCAAGTGTAACCGCGCTCCTTGAAAAAAAACTTGTGTCTAAATTAAATATAATTTTTTTAAGCAATAAAACCTAAATGGTATCCTTCGTTGTACTTTAATATTAACTAACTTTACTTCAGTAGATCGGAAG
>NW_012026784.1:3058518-3059338 GCF_000956235.1 Wasmannia auropunctata
ATAATGGTATTTCCAGGAATACCATCAGATATGACACTAGCATATCGTTACATTGATGGTTATATTTATTTTGCCAATAATCGACAATTTTACAAATTTAACGATTTCACGAGAACTGTAACGACAGCTGGCACATTTGATTTGAAGATTATCGACGTCGAATGTCCAAAGAATGGATTACTCCAACAGTTACAGTTCTCAATAGACTTATTCGTTCTAGCACTATATTCAAAAGCGCAAGCTAATAAACTAGTACTACTATCACAGTAGGTAGAGAGAGAGAAATTACATTATTAAACATATTGAGGAACAAAAGATAAACAGTAAGGAATGAACTACCGTTCCAACAACATCACAAGAAAAAAAAATGTATCACATTACTAACGACGACGAGAACACCAGTCGAGCTTGGAAAAACAATTCGAGTGTAGGAAAAAGAATGAGAAAAGATCCAGATAACAACGACGAGAAACAAAAAAAATTGAATATTGATGTTACGTCCGGCGTGCATTAAGTCAAAATATCTTATAAAATATCTTATAGGCTCATCAATTTATTGGTGCTTGTATCATATTAGTGGCACGCCGTTGCAACCGCCCGAGTGCCAGCACACCTGACGGAATGCGCGTCAGCCGGGGCGCGCGCTCGCTCCACTCGGTGCACGCGTGACTACCGACAAACAAGTCCCTTTATTCTCTGATAATTCAGACCTTTAATTTCAATTATTCTTTTGTATTTCTATTAAGCACAACGTGCGAATAATAATTATTGTAATATTCCGCGAAGTGTTTGTGCGGAATAATTTCTCGGAGACTGCGAC
>NW_012026784.1:3059358-3060041 GCF_000956235.1 Wasmannia auropunctata
GACAGAAAAGTATTGTCAGCCTTATCTAATACAAAGCTATTTATGAAAAATAATCCGAACATCTTATTCACGCGTGCGGATAAGGGGAATACGGTGGTTGCACTTGATAAAACTGATTATGTTAAGAAAATGGAGTTAGCTTTAAGTGACACTAATACATACACATTACTTAAACGAAATCCGGCCAATAAGATTCTTAATGAATTAAAAGACTTGTTAAAAAGATGGAAACAAAAAGAATACATTCAGAATTCAAGTTATGCACATTTAAATACATCAAGAGCAGTTTTACCGAGAGCATATGGTTTACCTAAAATCCACAAACCAGATTGCCCCCTCAGAATGATTATATCGTCAATTGACAGTCCTCTACACAATTTAGCGATTTTTTTACACAAGATTGTACACAAGAGTCTACATGCTGCTCCGAGTCACATTAAAAATAGCTATGAACTTACAAAAAAGCTCTCAAATGTAAAAATCCCAGCGGACTACAGTTTAGTTTCACTTGATGTGGTTTCACTTTTTACTAATGTTCCGATAGATTTAGCCATAGCAGGCTTAGAGAGGAGATGGGATGCCATAAGTAAAAACACAAACTTACCAAAGTCCGAATTTTTTAATGCGGTTAACTTGGTGCTTAATTCCACCTTTTTTACTTTTAATGGGAAAGTGTATAAACA
>NW_012026784.1:3060061-3060420 GCF_000956235.1 Wasmannia auropunctata
GTTCTTTTTCTGCCCATTTAAAATGACAGCGTGAAAAACTGAATTGACTGCCGAACTTTGAGTGTCCGAAGTCGCCCGGAGAATCCATATATACCTGGGATCCTGGTCAGGCTCCTTTGATTTTCGGGAGCCGCCGGATCCGGAAAAGGGGTTATCGGAGTGACCCCTCTTTGATCCGCAGCCGCCGAGTTTTGCGTGGCGTTGGCGACCGATAGATAAGATCCTCGCCTAATTTGGCGTGTGCCAAATTAATTAATGAATCTTATCTTTTGGGACCGAAGGGTCTCCTTCCCAAAAACTTACACGCGAAACCAGGCGGCGATCCTCTCTAATTGTAGGCAAATCGGGTTTATCGGCAG
>NW_012026784.1:3068245-3068871 GCF_000956235.1 Wasmannia auropunctata
TATCGGCAGCAGATTGTGCTAATTGAAAGCTCTCGCTCATCCGTTTCTTAGAACGCAGGAAGTCTTAAATCTAATATTTAATTAAATTATTGCCCCTAATATCGCTCGTCGCTTCCGGCGGTTAACTTTGACATTTTCCACGAAAGAAAAGAATCGTGGAGTCCTCAGGACGTAACACCATCTAATTAGCATGTTACAATTGGCTCTCTTTCTCGCGGCTACATGTACCGTGTAGAGTAACGTTATTCGTAAAACTGTGATAATAATTTCTGATTAATTATTGGAAAAATTGAAAAAGAGTACAGATTTCTTTTTTCCAATTTAACCCGTTTGACCTGTCTACACAAGAGGTGACATCGTTATTATCAAATCTTGTATATTTAAACACAAAATATTTTGAAAACTATTTATTTTTCGTAACTGTACTTGAATATGTACAGATTAATGAAAAAAATAAATTAGTGTACAAATAAACATATTGCTGTTTTTCACATACAATATATAGTTGTATTTTGCAAATAGCATATTTTTTAGCAACTGTATGTGTTTTACTCCTATTGATTTACCTCATTACTTCCGTTGAAAAATATTAAGATATATTTACAAAAAAATAAATAGTTTACGAA
>NW_012026784.1:3074469-3074947 GCF_000956235.1 Wasmannia auropunctata
TGATGTTGATATTTGTAGCTCGGTGTTTCAGGATCTCTTTCCATTTTTGTCAGGATACATTCTAGGTCGGCATACACGACAAATGGGACACGTTCCTTCCTGCTGTAATTGTTAAAACTCAACCACTTGTTGTCTTCGCTTGGTAACCTGATCGCGCATTCGTTCATCTCCCCATAGTCAACAGTGTGGACCTCCAACTTTTCGCTCGAACTAAAATAGTGCAGGCATCTGAAAAATCAATTTATTTTATTTACATTGTTGAATTGTTTATTGTTATTTCAAAAACATTTTAAAATTTTTATTATACATACCTATCGCAAATGTATTTTTTATTCTTCTTTTTGCTCAGTTGCGAGCTAACGAGGCGGGACAAATTCTTGATCCATGTGAAATGTCCCACACCATCTTTCTCCACGTACAGTAAATTAACATGCTTCTCCTTCTTCGTGTCAGCGAGGCGAATCGGTAGAATCGTATA
>NW_012026784.1:3076227-3077477 GCF_000956235.1 Wasmannia auropunctata
CTGCAAACATAACCATAAAATAAAATCAGTCGACTGCTTGCTATCGTCGAGTGAGCGCCTCGTGTGTTAGTAAATTGTCGCGTGTTTCTTTCTTCGAGTGATTTTTCAGTGGACGGATAATTATAATCGACAGTGATTGTAAAGTACGTAACGGATATTAATTAGTAGATACATTAATAGATTTCTTGTGATTTCTTCAAATGAATAATTTGTATGTAAATCGAGTGTAAAATGTTGAAGTGACACGGTTTGTAAAAAAAAGAATTAACTAATTAATTATTTAATCTGTGTCAGTCAGTGGATAACTAATTGTGACGTTTACATTAAAACTATTGAAAATTTAATAAAATAAACACTCATTACGTGGAAATCACATCGAAATGAGAATTCATCTATCTTTTTCGAGAAGCTACAGAAGTCGACAAATCTTTAAAAGGTAAGGTTTTGTGCGTGTATGTGCGTGCATGTGTGCGTGCGTGCGTGCGTGCGTGTGTGTGTGTGTGTGTGTGAAAAAGAGAGATTGATTGATTGATTGATTAAGCGTTTATTTGTGCTCTAGGGCAAGTCCTCTAAGAGCAAACCGAAATTTGGTACATGACAGCAATGAAAAAATCATAATAATAACAATAATAATAATAATAACAACAAGGAAATAATAATAATAATAATAATAATAATAATACAAATAGTAATAATAATAATGAAGATAATACTAAATAAAATGCAGCAGAATTAAACAAAAAGAATTGTACAGGCAATAATAATGCTATTGCTAAAGAAAATGATATAAAAGTAAGAAAACTTAAAGTAAGTGGGAGAAACTAAGTCTACTGGAAAACAGGAAAAAAGGAATCGTTAAAGAATCGCTAAAGAACACGAAAGTTAAAGACAACATAAAGAAATGAACGAAGATATGAAATGTAATGTAAATCGCAGGTCGCAAGCGTAAAAGCCGAATGAAGGAGAATGAAATAATACAATAGTAATAGAACTAATAGAAAAGAGAAAAGAGCGCAGGTTAAGGGTTACAACAGAAACTAAAGTGCTAAGATGCTAATATGTCCGTATCTGAGAAGAAAAAGAAAGAATGAAAATTAAAAGCAGTCGTAAAGCATGAGGATGACTGAGAACGTGGTAGTCGTAGGACCACATAAGTAACCCAGGCAAGCAAGGGCTAGCGGGGATCCCCGCAACCTGGGGCTGCAGATGACGGAAGAGCCTGGATCTAGAAAATGCCCACCGCCTCGAAT
>NW_012026784.1:3077527-3078217 GCF_000956235.1 Wasmannia auropunctata
TGCTTTAGGCTAATATTACATTTCTTATACAGCAAATTTTTCAAGCGTGTTAATTGCATGACAAATTTTCGAGTTTCTATAAATCCTTTATCTAGCAGTTTATGAACACGCTTAAAAAAATCTGTAATATTGTAATATCTGTAATATTACAACAAATGTAATATTATCACTATTAGTTTGAATGCAATATATATAATTTCATCGTACATTAAATTAAGCCAATATAGATTTGGTTATATTATTTAAAATTTCCCAAAATATTTATATTTAAAAGTCAAAATTCTGGAGGTCGATTATATATCTTGAAACAAAGTGAAAATTACAAAAATGAGCAAATTTATTAGATATTGGCCAATGTAATTAAAAATGTTTTAGTAAACTTGCTCATTTTTGTAATTTTTACCTTATTCC
Organism: Wasmannia auropunctata; assembly: GCF_000956235.1. NCBI lineage: Eukaryota > Metazoa > Arthropoda > Insecta > Hymenoptera > Formicidae > Wasmannia > Wasmannia auropunctata. The sequence goes on from NW_012026784.1 coordinate 3,077,939, forward strand.
AAGACACAATTAAGGGCCAAAATGAAAAAGTGCAATCCATACGAACAGATCTAAATGGCATACGATGCGATTTTTTAGGCTAGTAAATTATTAGAATTCAGGACTGCGTTCGTCGCTCGAAAATAATACCCGACGCTCTCCATGTATCATTTTATCCTTGTTCTTCACGAAATATTAAACAAGGATAAAATAATATATGAAGACACTAGGATAATATTTCCGAACACACCTCAGCATACAAACTTTTTTAGTAACATAATAGACCGTATAAATGCAATG
>NW_012026784.1:3078267-3083856 GCF_000956235.1 Wasmannia auropunctata
TAAGTTTAAGAGGAAAATGTTTATTCGTTGATAGTTTTGAATTATAAAGTTTTCATGCACTAAATTTCAAAAGTATAAATCATAAATCTATACTAAAATAAAATTTAAAAGAATTTTAAATTGAGAGTTAATTGCATAATTCACTCAGGTGTTTTTCTCTTTTCCTCTCTTTCTCTGAAGCACATTACGTAAATATTGCCATTTAATATTTGCAAAAAACAAACTTGATATTTACAAAGTGTTCCGAGAATTAATTTAAAAACTTCAAGTTAGATGTGCCACGTCTTCCCTTTGTCCGATCGAGCTCAGCTTTTCACAATTTTTTTTTTTACCAAATGGAACAACTTTAGGGGGCGTCGTGAAAAAAATTCAAAAATTCAAAAGTCAAAAATAAGGTCCAGCCTAATGCATACATATCATGTAAATTACTATAAGTAGTGATATTTGATAATATAATTGTTGTTCCATCACGTTTAAATAAATCTTCTTTCAAAAATAAAAATTCAATAGTTAGATAACGAACTTTATCTATAAAATTTTCATTTAATAATATTTGTTCCAACGACCTTGCAAATGATAAATTGCAGTTTAAAAACCACAGGTTATTTTGTTCACTAATTTTCAATGTGTGAAAATCTTGATCCGTAATTACAGAATAAATTGTAATGGAATATTTAGATTTAACGGTGTGTAATGCTTCATTAATTATCTCTTCTAAATTGTATGAGATATTCCATGACTTTAAATAGAAGATCTTCCCTTGAACAGCTTTAACAAAAGCAACAATTTGTTTGCAGTTTTGAAATGATGTTTTCTTAAACATTAAAATTCCATTACAATCGACTAATTTCGAATCATCTGTTATTAATTGCTTATGCAATCTGTGAAGAAGAGAATTTGACATCATTTCTTTTGTCGGTGGTTTGTATGCTGGTCTCAGAATTTTCATTAAGTTTAAAAAATGATCAGATTCAACTGCTTCAAATGGAACATTGCATCCACAAAAGAACTTCATTAATGCTTCATTAATTTTGGCCTGATTTTTGTCAGAAACATTATCAAAAAATGGCTAAATTTTGAGATTTTGTATCTTCAATGTTTTATCCTTTTTTTGCTGTTTTAATTAAGATGTAGATAATGACGCTTTATTCTTTTCTTGCTGTTCCAATTGATTTGTAGATGATAATACTTCATCTTCTAAAAACATTCCAATTGAATTTGATTTGAGAAGATTGGCATTATTATCAGTTGGCTCATCTATGTTTGATTCTGAATCCAGTAAAATTTCTGATGAGGCGTTGTCGCCGCAGTCTGATTTCTTGTGAGTTTTGTGACAATTTTTCCTGAGAATATGAATGTGTGGTGGTCTTATACAAGGCGCCAACCACGTCGCGTGTAGTGAATTCAGGAGAGCACGGGAGTTACGGTGTTATTGATCGAGAAACGTTTTTGTTGGACGACACGTTTATTTCTTCATTGCCTATTTACACTCTATTTACAGTGCGCGTATGCGCGCTCTTTGGGTTATTAGCCCGGAGGCTGATTATTGGCCCGAAGGCCGGTTGTTGGCCCGAAGGCCGGCGTCTCCTGACGCCTCAGTGGCGACGCTCACGCCACTGTAGAGGAGGCTGCGTGGCGGTGGTCCTTACTGGCCCCCAACGCAGGTCCTCCTGCGCCTTGTTGACGCGTCTCCTGGCCCGTCGTGAGGGGCGTTGTGCCTCCGGTGGCTCCTCGGTGGGCTCAGGCGTCGAGCCGCTATCTCCAAAGGAAGGGAGATCCGGATTTGCTAAGGCATCGGCGCTTCCGATGCTGCTCGCGGGGGAGCCGCTTTCACAGGCGACTCCCACTCGCTTGCTGACGAAGGCTCTGGAGTGCGTCCCGGTGTTCGAGGTATCTCCCTGTGATGTCTCGGTGAGGTATAGCACCAGATCCGGATGTCCCTTGGTTGTAGCGTTGCCCTCGGTGGCCTTGTCCTCCGGACTGGAGACGAATGGAATGGAAGGAGTTTCCACTCGATCGTTGTCGGATATCCTCGAGACAGGGCTCCTGCCCGTGTCGTCCCCTGAACGGCCAGCTCGAAGCAGGGCACTGCTATCCTTCTCGTAACAGTGGTTTTTAGGCCTCTGTTATCCTTTGCCTTACGCCTAGTTATTCGGATGCGTATCCGTTGTGGCTGTTCCGAAGAGCAAGGCAAGTGCGGTCGTTGACCGCGGTCCCGGGGCCTATATGGTCCTCCTGACCGTTTTTCACTTACGCGTAACTGTACGACCCGCGGGCCCCCTGGTGGTGCTCCGCGAGTAATTAGCGCGGCGTGGTACTCGGGCGCCTGTGCCGCCTACCGGTGGCGCGTGACAGGTGCACGGCGCGTGCGCGCAGCCGCGGACTCCCTCTGCCTGCCGGCGGCGCTTTGTATGTGTGGCGCTTTGAGTCGCCACAGAACCCCCCTGGTTGTGGGTAAGCCCTTCACTTCCTTCAAGTTGAATGGGACTGTAGGCTTTGACAATCGTCCGCTCCTAGTCCGTGTTTCTTTTTCTTGATTTGTTTCTACGTCTGGTGGTTGTTTCGGTGCCTCTGCTTCTTCCTCCAGTACATATGCTGGTTTTAGTCGATCGGCTGAGACTTTAACTGCTTTTTCTCAAATGTTCAGCTTAAATCATTGTCTGCGCGTTGTACCACTTGGTACGGTCCATGGTACGGTGCTTGTAGCGCTCCTGTTGGTGTATCGTGCCGTACGAATACCATGGGGCTAATGGCTAGATCTTTGAAAACAAAGGTAGCTTTCTCCCCGTGTCGCTTTACCTGCGGTCGTATCCGTGTTGTTGTTCGTCTCAGCGTGTCTAGGTAGTCGTAGCCCGTGTCGCGGCTTTTTGGGTTGTCTCCCAAGAACTGCCCCGGAAGTCGGATTGGTTCTCCGTATACTAGCTCTGCCGGCGTTGTTTGGAGATCCTCCTTCCAGGCTGCTCTTACTCCTAACAGGATAATCGGGAGTACCTCTGTCCATCTTTCTGTTTCGTGACTCTTAATGGCTGCCTTCAACTGTCTGTGGAACCTTTCTATCATCCCATTAGCTTGTGGGTGATAGGCTATGGTTCTCCAGTGTGTCGTGCCTGTCCATTGCGTCAATTGGCGAAACAGATCTGCCTCAAACTGCCTGCCCTGGTCGGTGGTGATTCTTTGTGGTACTCCAAATCGTATGATCCAATACTGGAATAAGTGTTTTGCTATAGTTTCTGCTGTGATGTCGCGGACGGGCAATACTTCCGGCCAACGCGTGTTTCGATCTATCAATGTCAGGTAGTATCGGCATCCTGCGAACATTGGTAGTGGGCCTACAATATCTGCGTGCACATGTTGGAATCTTCCTGGTAGTTCTGGGAATCTTCCAACTGGCGTGTTGTTGTGTCTCGTTATCTTGGCCTTCTGGCACTGGATGCATGCCTGTGCCCAGATTCTGCAGTCTTTCCGGATGCCTGGCCACACGAAACGTTGTGCGACTAGCTTTGTTGTCGCTCTTATTTCTGGATGTGCCAAATAGGGCAGCTCGAATGCCTGCTTACGAAATGGCTGCGTTACAAAGGGACGTGCGATTGTCGTGCTTGTGTCGCAGTAGAGTGTGTGAGTTGATCCTGGTATATTAACTTTTTCCAATTTTAGGCCTTGGTCCTGTTTCAGCAGTTCTATCAGTTCGTCGTCCTGCTTTTGTGATTCGGCTAGTGCCTCGAAATCGATGTTTCTCTGGACGTTTTCCACTCTGAATAATGTATCGGCTACGACATTGTCTTCTCCAGCTATGTATCTGACGTCTGTTGAGAATTGTCCGATGTATTCCAAGTGTCTTGCTTGGCGGGGAGCTGCGCAGCGGATCTTGTTTGAAGGCGTACGTCAACGGTTTGTGATCCGTCAGGATAGCAAATTGGCGTCCATCCAACATGTGCCGGAAATGTTTGACGGCCATGTATATGGCTAACAGTTCCCTATCATATGGGCTGTACTTTGTTTGCGCGCTACTGAGCTTTTTGCTCATGAAGGCTAGTAGTTGCCAGCCAGTCTGTACCCTTTGCTGCAAGGCTGCTCCCACTGCGGTGTCTGACACATCTGTCGCTAGTCTCAACTCGGCTTTCATGTCCGGGTGCGCGAGTAATGTTGCCTTTGCTAGTTGCTCTCGGCAGCTTTCAAATGCTGCTTCTGTTTCCGGAGTCCATGTCACTGGAGTCTTCCCTTTTGCCTTTGGTCCCTTCAACAGATCGTTTAGTGTTTCCTGTGCTTTTGCAGCTCCTAGCATGAATCTTCTGTAGAAGTTGATCATGCCCAGGAACTGTCGTAGCTGTTTGACTGTTGTTGGTTTCGGGAATTCCCGTCGTTGCGACTTTCTCCGGTGGTGGTCTCGTTCCTTCTCTGGATACTTCATATCCTAGGAAGCTGATCGTGCTTGCGCCGAGTACGCATTTAGCCGGATTGATCTGTATTCCATAGGCATCCAAGCGTGTGAATACTTCTGTGAGGTGCTGTCGGTGCTCCTCTTCCGTGGTCGAGGCTATCAGTATGTCGTCTATGTAGGCGTAACAATATTGTAGGCCATGCAGTGCCTCATTAATGAACCGTTGGAACGTTTGAGCAGCATTCCGGAGACCAAATGGCATAAAGTTGTACTCGAACATCCCGAATGGTGTGGTAATGGCTGTTTTGGGGATGTCCTCTGCGTTCACCGGTATCTGATTATACGCTCGTACCAGGTCTAGTTGAGAAGATCTCCTTTCCATGTAGTGCATGCGCGAAATCTTCCAGGTGTAATATTGGATAGCGGTCGGGTACTGTTCGAGCGTTTAGTTTCTGATAGTCGTCGCACGGCCTCCATGCATTATTTTTCTTGGGCACCATATGTAGTGGTGATGACCAAGGGCTTTTGGAAGGGCTTACGATTCCTTCTCGTAGCAGAAGATCAAATTCAGCTTTGGCCGCTTTCCATCTGTCAGGTGCCAATCGTCGTGGCTTGTATGCTTCAGGTGGTCCTGGTGTTGTGACAATGTGATGCACTGCGCTGTGTACGGCCTGTCTCTGTTGCGTGGATGGCCGTGTTAGTCTGGGGAATTTTTCCAGTATATGGTGATACTTGGAGTCTCCGGCTAGCGTCTTAACTGACATAACCGTTGAGTGCGTGGCTGTGCCAGATATTGATAGGCCTGTCATACTGATAGTGCCATTGATCAGCTTTGTCTTCCTCAAATCCGGTAACAGATGATAGTGTGACAGGAAATCCGCTCCAATGATTGGTTGCGTAGTCTCGGCTATTACGAATCGCCACGGCATTATTCTTCTCAAGCCGAAGTCCGGTTGGATCGTCATTAGACCGTATGTCGGGATCACTGTCCCATTGGCGGTGAATAGCCGGTATGGTACAGCCTGCCTTGTGGGCTTAGTCTTGGAGGGGGAGCGCCCCGTTTGCCCACGTTAATATTGACCACGGTTCCGATTGACCACTGTCCCGACTGGCCACCGTCCCAATTAGCCACCGTTCCGTTTGATCACCGTCCCGATTGACTACCGTCCCAATTGACCACGGTTGCGATTGGCCACCGTCCCGATTGGCCA
>NW_012026784.1:3083906-3089235 GCF_000956235.1 Wasmannia auropunctata
TTTGGACATTGGTAACTTGGAAACAAGTATTTTTTGATGTCAAAACAATTTGATCGAAATGGCCTGATTTTCGATGTCAATTTCGATTCGATGAGTTTTCGATGACATCGACATCGAAACGGTCAATGTCGATTCGACATCAGCCTTCTCACTGGGTGTCTTTTTGTTTGACCCACATAAGATACTCCGCAATTTTTACACGAGATTTTATAAATTACGTTGTTACTTGTCGTAATTGGATTCCTATCTTTGTGAGCCAAACATATCGGTTCTATTTAAACATCTATATTCTATTATAAAGTCAGTCTTATTAATAACAGACGCAAAAGTCTCTGAAATATCTTTTATATATGGGATTACTAAGAACCTTCTATTATATCACTCAACACTTCCACTGTCATTCTTGTGTCATTTTGTTCCTCTGGTTGATAATTCCTATTTTAATATCCTTGACGAACTGATCGACAACTAAAGATACCGTGAAATAGACAGAATTTATACGTATCACTTGTTATTAAAAAAACTCAAACAATACATTATCGATCTAAGTGTGTCTCCTGTTTTGACGCACAGTTGTCTTAAATGTCTTGACGACATGTCTATACCTTTCTCTATAATGACTTGGCTTTTGCTCTGTCGCATCATCGAATTTACCGAGGATTTTGTAATAAGACTTATATAATGGAGCATTAACATCACATTGGTTATACTATCCGTCACTATCTACAGCAATTTCGAACAATTATAGACGGCAAACAGCTCTTTGTTAATAGTTGTTTCTCGATATAATGCTTTCGGTGAACAATACTTATAATTAAAAGAACAAGAATAATCGACATTAAAATTGATTTCGGATCACCAATAACGATCAAGCGGGTCATCCCACGGATCTGGGAATGTTTCACTTAAAGAAGGTACAACATGCCCAGTACTATTATATGCGAACGAATAATTGCGAGTGTAATATGCGACTAAACTTTATACAGCGTTCATTGTTTTAGACTTTTCGAATTTTATTATGACTGAATTATTTCTGTGGATTTTTTATTATTTCACTTAAATGTTTAATTTTATTTTTTTAATTTAATTAAATGATTAATTTATTTATATGTTAATTTATATCAACTGAAAAAAACTCCGTGCAGTCGAAACGTTTTGACATTAAACTTTCTAAAATTTTTATAATACTATGTCTTACAATTAGTGATTTTATGTCACGTCACACCTTGCTCGTTTCTTGACCAAATCTAAATTTTCTTAATTTTATAATATGTAAAATATATCACATAAAAATAACATTCAACGTTATATTTATATCAAAGATATATCTTGTGACCACTCTTTTCTTCGAGTCGGACTACAAGATCGGTCGTTAACCGTCACTAATCCGGCTAAATGCAACGATTTCACTAACTCGCAATTACGCGGCAACCAAAAACGCGAAGTTGGGCGCCAGGCACGAGCGGGCGTGCCACCCTTCAAATTATTACGCAGAATCGAAATCTCGAAACGCGGTAGAGGAGCGGTTCGTAGGGTGCGGAGGAATGTGGAAGAGCAAGGCGAGATAGAATACTCAAAATTTCAGTAACAATTAGCAAATATATTTGCGTGTGTTGGAATTCACAGGCGATTCGTTTGGCCGCGACTAACGCCGCGGCAGCTGTCGGCCGTATCGCCGAGGTCGCGATTCGCGCGTCCGGGAATGCTCCCGGAGATGAGGGGTGTACGAGCTTCGTTCTTTCTCTGCTTTGAATTCGCGAAAATATCCTGTCGGTGTACGCGAGTACGCCTCGCACGGCGTACGACGGATCACACGCTACGTGGCGTCGCGATAATTCGAAGTACTGCCGACATTCGGCACGCTAACACGCAATAATTCGGACACTCAATAACGCGAAAGAAACACAAAATGTAATTAACGCACAAGTGACTCGGCTGTGGCAAGGCGAGCGCAAAATACTCTACTCGATTCGCGTAACTCTATGCCGGGCGGATGGCGCACATGGATTCTACACACGAACATACGATTACGCGGCCAACGAAACTGCAATAGCGCGATCCGCCCGACAATGGAACCGGCGGCTGACAATGGTAATCTATAACGTTCGTCTCACCAAGAGCGGCAGCTACGGAAGATGTTCTCTCAAAATGTTTTCCGGCACTCGGCAACTAAGCGAGATCCTGCGTCCTGTCCCACGCGCGACCACAGCACAAGTGTCGCTTGACGGTCCTTCCGGCAGCACGCAGGCAGCAGGGTGTCACGCGATCGGCTGATTATGCGCCGATTGGCCCATGCCCTGCGAGCGCGACGCCCGCGAATCGCGGTGTCGCACGTGACCAGCTGGCTCGCAACCGGTAGCGCGGACTTCAAATTAGGCTCGTGTCCCTTATCGAGCTTTGGCGTCGACCCTGCTCGTTCGTCTCGCTTCAGTACAATTCGCCGTCGGCAATCAGATCCTGGCCAGATCGTGAGAGTTCATTGCCTCCGTATTTACACTCGGATTGCTGCGTGCTCCGTTTCTCCCGCGATGAGCTAGTCGTTCCGAGGCCGATGTCTCTTTCTCTCTCGCTGCTTGGTGTAGACGATTTCCTAATGTCGCCGATCTATACCTACGGTTACGTTCACGAGGAGAGAAAAAGTTAAATAAAGCGCGCGGCAGTAAGATCGAAAACGCAATGCGCGCGGATACGCTCGCCTCCCTAAATCGGGGAGGACGCAGGATCCGAAACCGCGCTTCCTCGGTCGGGTGTTGTGACCCTTGTGACGGACGGTCAAAAAAACGTCATGTCACAATCTATATAATGTTACTCTAACGTAAAAAAGTTATATTACAGTGACATACATTTACATGTAACTTTGAAATAGTAACATGAAAGTAACAAGCTATATCTTCCGGATATACTATTAACATAATTGTTACATTACTTGTTACTTCTAGGTAACGTAACTGTTATAAAGTGCGTTTAGTGGGTATTTAACACAACAGCAATTGGGTTAAGTTGCATTAAATTTACATTAATTAAATTAAGTTATTCCATTAAATTCACAATATTTGTTAATAGCGTTTAAAGCTGTTAGTGCGTGTCAATATTTGCTTCATACAAAAAATTGTCTATTGATACAAAATGAGAGTAATCTGAGCTATGAAATATATGACCAATAATGTTGAATTCTTAGAATTAGATTTAGAATGCCTAATATGAATGATTTACATAAGTGCTTGAATATTTTTTATGATGTTGCGTGCAATATTGATGTGGTAGTAAATACGAACACATTACTACACACTACTACATCAATATTGCACGCATACAAACTCATAAATCGTCAGTAAAACAGCGACATTTTTTGAGATTAATTTCTAGTTTAGTATTGCCTTGAGGCGATTCTAAACTGGACTCAAACTACAAAAATATCGCTGTTTTACCGACGATTTGTGAATATGTATGCAAGCGATATCGAATTAGTAGAGTGTGATCAGTGAGATATATACATACTAGAGTGAGCTTTCACTAAGAAAACGCATGGTAGGGAGCCGCTGTGCGAGAGACAGCCATGCAGCTTGGGAACGTCTGCCTCACTTCAATGACATCATTAAAGCGAGGCAAATGTCCCTAAGCTGCATGGCTGTCATTCTCGCACCACTGTTGCACAGTTCGGCCTTCCTCACCACCCCAAGACTCACTCCAGTATGTATATATCTCACTGGTAGTTATACGTTCACGTTTACTACCATATCGCACTACGATATCGCACGTACATATTGTAACAAATTTTCAAGAACATACATCTTTTTTATTAGACATCCAAGTCTAATTTTGTGAACTTAACATTGTGTGCACATGTAATTCATAGTTCCGGCTGGTATCATTTTGTACCAACAAACTGCCAAATTTTTTTAGGAAGCAAATATTGGTACACGTTGACTCTACGTAAACTTTTTTTCGTTCTCAGTACAAACTCTACCGGCCTGAGCTATATTGATGCCTATACTTCAATCGTGGAAAAGGATTTTTTTAATCTATTGTCTTATATATATTTATTTTATGCTGGAAAATAATCACGTTCGGTCGATAAAACAGACGATTTTAGGTGATACTGAAGAAACTCCGCGTTGTTGTTTTGCTGACAATTTGTGCGTATGTGTGCGATATTGATGCAGTAATGCGTAAATATTTACGTCTGATGTATTAACATTTACTACTATAACAATGTCGCACGCATACATACAATGATATTTTTGGATCAGCTTTTCTCTTAAATATTAAAGCATTTAGATTCATCAGTAAAGTACAGTACTTTTATGTAATCCCAATCATGACTACTCGTTTTATACGTGCAAAGTCTAAAACTTTCATACGCAGCACATGTTGTAACGAGTTGTTTTTGCAGAAGCCGATGATTTTCTAATTTTCTTTTCGTTTTTAATGTCAAATTGTAATAGCCGCGGTTTGTTATTGTCAATACTTTAATTCTGGAAAAGGATTTATAATTCTGCGAATCAAAAAAAAAGATCGGCTGATCCGAAAATAATTGCATTCATTCACTAAAACAGATCTGTTCAGTATTGCCTTACCTGTTACCAAAAAATATATACAACTTTTTGCACAAAATAACGTCCGCGTATGCGCTAAACACCATAATAAATTTATACATTATAATATATATTTTTGAAATTTATCTGAATATAAAATTCTTGCCTCCTTTATTTTATACTATTAAGTACTTCACAATGTCTTGGTATTGTTAAATAAATTATTGCAAAATATACTCTTCTACATATATAGCAATGCATAGCGACGGATATATTACCTTCACAGCACCAGAATTGCACTAAGATTGCAAGGAGGTTACAACCTTACATAGCTGATTGTTAGTGAGAAGATTATTTACCACTATTGGATATCATATTATGTTGTATGTCGTATTATCGGACGCTGTATAATTTCATAATATTAAATTATCATGCAAGTACACGTGGACGCGATTAAAAACCTTACAATGTAACCTTACATTATAAATGTTATTGAAATTAATGGAATTTTATGTTAATATTTCAGTAATTTTACAAATTAACCTTACATTAAAATATTCCCTTACGGAAAATAAGTATTAATATCTCAATACTTAGTATTAGCAATACTAAATTGGCCAATACTTAATATTGACGAATACTTAGTAGTAGTATAGACTAGGGCTGTTACTTTTCACTTACTTCGAATATTCGAAGCTTCGAAAGATTACGAAGCTTCGAAGTTAACTTCGACCTTTCGAAGTTTAAGGTACCTTCAAAGCTTGGAAGTTTCAAAAAATACGTTCGTGCAAATG
>NW_012026784.1:3089285-3090890 GCF_000956235.1 Wasmannia auropunctata
TAAAAACAGGAAAAATTAAGAAATTACAGATTTCGTTATCCATTCTAACCTCAACATGGCGACTAATACTATCAATTTACCAAAACGTTTACTTCGTGAAAAAGTTAGGCAGGTTATATGCTCGAAATGAAGGCAGAGCCAGATGTACAATAAAGAAATGAATATAGATGAGTCGTTAAAATCAAATTTAGAAGCCTAAATAAAAATACATTTGTATCTTACAAAGTCGTGTATATGTATGCGTGAGATATATTGATGTGGTAATAAACATGACATATCACTACACACTACTACATCAATATCGCACGCATACATACTCACAAATTGTCGGTAAAACAGCGGATTTTTGGAGTTTGATCTAGGGTTTAAGATCCTCTTAAGTGAAATAATAAAAAATCCATAGAAATAATTCAGTCAATAATAAAATTCGGAAAGCCTAAAACAATGAACGCTGTATAAAGTTTAGTCGCATATTACACTCGCAATTAATCGTTCGCATATAATAGCACTGGGCATGTTGTACCTTTTCTGAGTGAAACATTCCCAGATCCGTGGGATAACCCGCTTGATCGTTATTGGTGATCCAAAATTAATTTCTATGTCGATTATTCTTGTTCTTCTAATTACGTGTATTATTCACCGGAAGCGTTATATCGAGAAACAATTAACAAAGAACTGTTTGCCGTCTATAATTGTTCGAAATTGCTGAGATAGTGACGGATAGTATAACCAATGTGATGTTAATGCTCCATTATATAAGTCTTGTTACAAAATCTTCGGTAAATTCGATGGTGCAACAGAACAAAAGCCAAGTCATTATAGAGAAAGGTATAGACATGTCGTCAAGACATTTAAGACAACTGTGCGTCAAAATAGGAGACACATTTAGATCGATAATGTATTGTTTGAGTTTTTTAAATAACAAGTGATACGTACAAATTCTGTCTACTTCACGATATTTTTACTTGTCGATCAATTCGTCAAGGATATTAAAATATGAACTATCAAGCATCTCTAAGTCTTTTATTGAATTTAATCCATGTTTTTGTTCTCTTATATGTAACATCTCGGATATGAGTCTTCTGTCCGCGTTCTATAATTGTTTAGTGTTCAGCCAAGTAAAATCATTATCGTATCTAAATCATTGTTATATTTTGGAATCAAAATTCTCGAATTGTTATATTTATATTTCACAATTTCTTATTACAGTTTAATTCAATATTTACTATGTATTATATTCGAGTCTTATTTCGTGCCGGTGCCGAAATCTTGACATTCCTTCTTGTTTTTTGCTGCCGATCAGCTGTTTCAAATAAAGTAAACACGGTATTGTTTCCCCTTACACTGGCGGCTTCTCATTTCAATGTACATCGTCAACGATTGTCACCAGTAGTATCGAATAAACTCTCGTACGAATAACTCGTCTCTAGTCATCTCTCTAAAGCTCTCTATTTCACCTTTTTTCTATCTTTCCCATTTGATTAATTTCGACGTCACTAGCGAATCCGTGGATCCACACAGTTCATTCGCAAATACACGCATATCTCTCTCTACACAATAATAATGCGTTCGGTATCTAAAATTTTTACTTTGTCCCAATTAAAA
>NW_012026784.1:3090940-3092738 GCF_000956235.1 Wasmannia auropunctata
CGTGTGCTCTTCCGATCTAAGCCTTCGAAGGAAATCACCAGCCCAAGTATAGACGAACACTCCATGTGGGTTGCTATAATATTTTAACAAAAAAATTTTTTTTAAATTTTATAATTACATATTATTATTTGTAGAGTTTAATTTGTTTTGCATGTTTCTTGTTATTACTAATTACAATTTATATGCAGATTTATAATTTTTGAAAATACATCAAGATATTCGAGATTCGAGCCTGAGATCCCTAGCACTTCAGACTTGTACGCTAATGCTGAGCTAATGATATTTTGTACAAAGGAGTTATATATTCTTTCTAATATGACCTTACATTTTTGCTTTTATTTATTATATATTTAAAAAGCTATATTGTTTAAAAAATAAGATTTCAATAAAATCGTGAATTTTGTATGATTAAAAAAAATCAGTTATATACAGGGTGTCCCCGTATAAGTGGCCACCCTTTTTTATCTTGTAAACTAATAAAGATAGACCTAATAAATATAATATCAAATTAAACGGCTCTGACTAAACTTTATTGTAAGCACAGTGATCACTTAGAAATATTATCTATGTTAGAGAACGGAAAGACACGATTAATTTTTGCACGGTAAGATGACAATTTTAATATAATAAAAGTTGTAGCATTCTTTTTAACGAATACAACGATGTATAATATAATGAAATTAATAAACAAAGTAAAAAAGGCTACGAGCCAAAGCTTGGGTGTTGTATCGCTCCAATATATATATGTATTTCTTAATTTAACAATTTCATAGCAATTTGAAGAACAGACGTTTCGACCCCGAACGAGTCCTTTTCAATGTTATTCGTACTATAAATCAGTTAATGCCTAATATAAAATTAAAGTAACATTACAATAACGTGATACGTTCACAATCCGCATTTACATAATCGCAGTCCAAATTTTAAAATCTGTGGTCTTCATATTCAGTAAAAAGTATTATTCGCAAACTCCAATAATTGTTATGTGATCTGTCAAAATATGTTATCACTGTAACGCGTCAATATATAAAGTGAAATAAACCTAGTTAATCTACCTTAAGTATAAAATTACATACCTCATATCAAAGACAAAGAGGATGGTAAAACGTCGAAAATATTATAAAATTATATTGCGATATCCGGTACATGTTTTTCCTTCACAAAGTCAAGCAAAAGTGAGCGAGTTTTCAAAGAAAGACAGAATATTGTAGAGGGGGAAATAAGTGGGGATAGAAGGAAGAGGAGATTTGGAAATAACCGGAAATTGGAAAGAGGAAGGTGTCAATGAGGAGATAGCGACTGTAAGATAAGCAAATATGCGTCTGAAAGTGTCTATGTGTCACTTTGTTTATTCAAACCATTGCTGTGTGTTTTTATGTAGACCATCTCTGACGCTAATCTTTTATTATAGGAAGGCTCGTTATCCAAAATTCTAACTCTATTCCAATCAAATTCATGATCGCACGTTATACGGTGGTCAGAAATTACAGAAAGCGGACCAGATTTTTTCTTTATGTCCAAACGATGTTCATTAATTCTCGTTCGTGATTGTCTCTTAGTTTGGCCAGTGTAAGAAGCATCACAGTCCAAACAAGAAATTTTATATACCACGTCTTGGTGGCACATAGGATCTAATAAATCTTTTCCCCTTTTATGTATTTATTTAACGTATTTGGAATGGAAAAAGCCGGTTTTAAATTAAATTTTTCAACAATAGGCCTAAAAGATTCAGAGATGGTTTTAACATATGGTATTGTGAAAAACCAATTATTTTCATCCGTCTTATCATTATAACGAT
>NW_012026784.1:3093520-3095496 GCF_000956235.1 Wasmannia auropunctata
TACAATCAAGCTCTAGATAGTGCGACCGCACACGTAGGTGCGAGGCAATACTGTCGAGAGTTCGCACGTCCGGATCGAGCAGAGTTTCGCGTCCCGATCGGAGATACAAGTAATTATAGATGTTACATAATCGTCTCCGCGGATGTAAGCGGGGTTTGGGCGCCAGGCCCGCGTGAGCGAACCAAATTTATATAGTATCCGAGCTATCTCCGATTCCCGACGCACAGTCCGATAGGTCGAAGTAATTTAGATTTTCGCGAAAAGTCCGGACGGGCGAACGACGATGGCGCGGAAGGCCGGCTAACCAGCTCCGACAATGGTAGAGGGGCGATTCATTAGGTTTGAGGCTTAGGAGAGCAACAAGGAAAGAGAATAATTGCTCCAGAATTCAATAACGGACAAGAAAACATGTATTTCAATAGTCTAGCGGGGCAGGTGGATACAAGATGCGAGTATTCTCGCGTGGCATTCGCTGGCGCGGGACGGGGCGCGGAGAGAGCCCCGGGGAGCGCGTATTCCGGCGCCGATCCTTGGCGGACTAACGCCACGCCAGGATGCCTATACGAATTACAGACGGTCGCGGGCGAGATAAGGGACACGGGTGTGTGTCGGATAGCGGGCCGGGATGACGAGAATCGAACGAATCTCTTTAAGCAATCGCGCGTGGCTTCGCGGTGGAGCCGAGGTACGCCTTGCGGGGTTACTCCGCGGCGCTCAAGTAGTCCCCTCGCGCACGAGGCCGAAGAACTGCAATCGCATGCGTTGGCGTTTTACAATAAGCGGCTATCGTTCGATTCCGTCTCCCCTCTGTAATTACAAGTTGAAATAATTTCCCGAGATAATCCTGACGTCCGATATACGGCGGGCGCGGTAACGGCAATCGGCGCGCGGGCGCACGCAGTTCACGCGTTCGTGGCGTGCAATCGCACGTGGCCCGAGATCTACAGCGAAATTCGTTTCTCGCGATACGAGGAAGTTAAACGCTCTCGACACCGAATTCGATCCCTGATACGCGGAGATTCTAATATCCGACACACTCGGAACGGTAGGACGGACGCTTTCGCGATTTACAATTTCACGATACACGACTCGGCCGGGCGAGGGCGAACACGACACAAAGGCGACAATCTTAATGACTCGAAATTAGCGCAATCGAGCGAGCGGTGCGATTTCGGATTCTCGCTACAAGCAAGACTCGCGGCTCTATCTTATACGGCACTTATGGCCGTTATGCAGAAGGACTCGATACTCTCACACGGCCCTCTCGTCTCGCGGAACTGGCGACTTTACAAATTAGCGACGTTCGTCTCACCGAATGCTCTCCTGCTCCTCAGTCCTCTCGCTTCTCGAAACTCAAATCTGGCTCTAGGCTCGGCGGTGGATCCTGCGTCCCTTACAATAATCCCGTCAGGTAGCTATGACGATCACGGCACGAGTGGGGAGCGTCCCGTTTGACCACGTCCCGATTGACCACAGCCACTCACAGCGGCCGGTGCCTAGAGATTTTCCACTGTTCAAGCGCTGTGAGTGGCTGGTGGTCAATCGAGACGTGGTCAATCGGGTATCACCCCACGAGTGCCGGTCCTTCGCAGCGCCGGGAGCACGTTGGTAGCGGGGCCATCTGCCGGTTTCCGCTATCTCTTTCTGTCACGTGAGTTCCTCTTTCGCGATCCCCTGCGCCGCAGGAGGGTAGCGCTAGTCGCGGGCCCCGTGATAACGGGCGCGCGATTTTAAAGTTGACTCGCCGGGAGGGCTCCTGGCCCTCGAAATGTGGAGCGAGCCATGGGGTCAGCTCTCCTGCGCCCTTCCCGTACGGAAAAAAACTATTAAATGCCAATAGTAACTATTGGAATGCTAATAGTAACTATTGTACGCCAATAGTTATAAATACTCAATACTACTGCGATGATTACTTCACACTAGTAATAAGTAGTTTTCACTACACAATTATTAATTATAGATCGGAAGAGCACACG
>NW_012026784.1:3095546-3096430 GCF_000956235.1 Wasmannia auropunctata
AACAACAGGAGAGAATCACGTTTCTTTCTTATGTTTAATATAATGCCTTTAAATAATAACAACAGCGATAAAGTTATTTGAAACGTATTAACAACGAAAAGAAAAGAATAAAATGAATGGCGGTTATCTGTCAGAGAATCCGGTGGATTCTGCGAGGGACTGTAAGTCCGGTCGGCCGCCGTGAGATCCTTGTGACGTGTAGGTGTGTGTGTCGTCTATGTATCTCGCTCTCTCTCTCTCTCTCTCGTGTCGCTCGTAACCGGCGTGGAAGTCCGCGATCGCAGATGACGCTAAGTTCGGCCGTGGTGGTGAACCTGCGTCGATTAGAAATCGTTTGCTATGGGCTACGAACCCCCAAAGAACAGGCTAGCAGCCCCTTGATATAAGCGAACGTGCGTGTCCGTGCGCTTCTAGAAGTTGTTAAGAATCGCCACAGGTTTCAATGTGCTACGAGCACCCGACTTTCTCGCCGAACTCTTTTAGCTCGGTTGTATGTTTCGCTGTGCTGACAGCACCTGAATCAATCGTACGACCACTGTGCACAAATTTTCGTGTGCTGAAAGCACCCACTACTACTTGATCGTGAATCAAGCTCGTCTTTGTACAACAACTGCGTAATGGCCGCGTGGGGCCGAGAAACACGTGCACGTTACTCGAAGGTATACAAAACAATGCAATAAGACCGAGCGTCGCGCTCGCAGTAGCGCCGGACGCGCGTAGTAATACATTGCGTAAGAGGCGCGCGCTGTCTAGTCGACTTACGTCATCATCCGAAAAGCGGTGCTTTTTGAACAGTCATATTAGGATTCTATCTTATAATATTATTATAATAAGGGATTTTTCTGTATACAAACATATATATTATATATACATTAAGTCTTTAT
>NW_012026784.1:3096450-3097392 GCF_000956235.1 Wasmannia auropunctata
CTGGCGTGCCGCGGTACCTCACGTTGTCCACGAGTATAGCATCGTCCTTTTCAAGATCAAATTGTTTGTCGCCGAGCATCAAACGTCCATCGTCGCCGAAATAGATATCGTTCGAGTGATCGATCTCCCTCTTTCTGTTCTGATCGAGGAACAGACCGAGGTCCATGTACTTTTGTCCGAGCGGCCTCAGTTGACTGTGCAACGCATCGCGACTCCGTCGCGGTCGCAAGCTTTCTCTGACGGTCGTTTTGAGCGAAGGTAAGGGTGTCAACGCAAAGATCTCCTCCTGCGGTAGTACCGTCGGTTGTTCCGTCGATGCATCCGCCGGCGGTTCTATCGCTGACACAGAACTGAGCGTGGGTAACACGACGTTCCATTTCTTTTGCTTTTTGCGCGGTGTTTGCTTAGGCGTTGACGCGTCTCTGAACCATTTGTCGTCATCGCTATCCACGCGTTCCTTCTTCCTCTTGATACTCGTCGCAGCGTCGGTCTCGGCTCTCATGACACTCATCGCTGCGTCGGCCTCTCTCTTGATCGATTCCTCGCCAACGGCATGTTCGGCGATCTGTTTGAGAGGTTCGACGATGGGTTTGAAGCGTCTCTCCAACGCGATATCCTCGTCTATTCTGCCAGTTTTCACAGCGCGATGCTTCTTGCGAATCGACTCGCTTGTTTTCAAGATCTGCTTTGCTATTTTCTCGCGATCCTTGATATTAGCGTTTGTATGTTGTTCAGGTGACACATCAACGTTGACTAATCGCGCTACGGTACCGCGAACTCGTTAAATCCTTTTCTGTATCGCCCGTTGTCGAGCGGACTGTCCTTGTCGATCACCAGGAATCCGTACTTGTGCCGCCAACAGGTGCGGCACAAGTCGTCGAAATCCTCGTACGACATGTCGGTGTTCACGTGATCGTTGTAAACGTGCTTCAGATTGGTACC
>NW_012026784.1:3097442-3098957 GCF_000956235.1 Wasmannia auropunctata
TCTATGAATTTTATTTCCGTGGTGGAAGTGAGATAGATATCCATTATAGATTTATTAAACATCTATAGCTTCATCAAATTTTATTTCCACGACGGAAATGAGATAGATATCCTTTAAAGATTAATTAAACATTCATAGCTTCGTTGGAATTTATTTCACAACGGAAGTCAGGTAGACCTCCATTAGAGATCCATCCCACCTCCATATTAAATATATTACATGAAATCATTAAGAACATCTACTAATCATCTATTATTAATGTATAATGCATTTACACATAAAATGATTGATTAGATTAACATTAAAGATTTATACAAAATTTTCTGCTCATTTTTCGAGTACATATATTAACATGAGATCAAATCACATTATGTTTTTATATTACAATGTTCAAACTGTATATTTTATAAAAAAATATATATCAAAATTCTTAATAGAAAGATAAATGATAAGTATTAGCATAAGCTCAATTCATTTATTTTAAATATTTTATTCTACAAAACTTAATGAGTGATAGAGAGAATAGGAGCCTCAATGGACGATTAATCGACGTTATGTGGATCACTAGTAGATGGTTCATAGAATTTCGATGGACGACTAACCGACGCTACGTGGATGAATAATAGAGGATTTATAGAGGATGATTAGATATATAAAGGATATAATATAAATATATCACAAAGATTGTGGAAAAACTTGTATTTATTTAAAATATGACAAAAAATACATATACTTTTATATTTTACAAATATATTTCATAAAGACACAACAAACGGAATAAGAAACAGTTCAACATGTTGAATAAGAAACATCGTAGAAAACGCTTCTTATTCAATATATTGAACTGCGTTCCTTATTCATCGTGTCAGGATCAGCGTATGTCCATACGTTATTATAATAAATTTTAAATGTGTTTTAGATATTCATGTTTTAGATATTCAGGTCAACAACCTATATGAGCTGGTAGGATCGGTATTCATAGTCTGTTTCTCAACTTAAATGAAAAATAGTAAGTATGCACAATCTTAAAAAGCAAATACGGCCTATCTAGCTATTTGACTAACAATTAATGTATAAAGTATTTGTATAAATTACTGAAGACGAGCTAAGTGAGATCAGACTGTGAATATCGAGCCGATCGTAATATTTAATTTTAAGAAATTTTTGTACATACAGATTGTTGCTGCTGATATTCAAAAGTACATCTATGTTAATGTAAATTTTTGTAAGAAATTTAACATTGACACATATGCATTTTTGAATATTATTTTCGTTTGTGTCATCATCAGTCTCTTATTTATAAAATATAAAAGTATATGTATTTTTTGTCATATTTTAAATAAATGCAAGTTTTCCACAATCTTTGTGATATATTTATATTATATCCTTTATATATCTAATCATCCTCTATAAATCCTCTATTATTCATCCACGTAGCGTCGGTTAGTCATCCACCGAAATTTTATAAACCATCTACTAGTGATCCACATAACGTCGATTAATCGTCTACTGAGG
>NW_012026784.1:3098977-3101553 GCF_000956235.1 Wasmannia auropunctata
GTGTGCTCTTCCGATCTAAAAATGTTTACAGTAATGTTTCTAAAACGTTTTAACAATGTTCGATAAATTTTATGTTATTATATAACATTTTCAAAACATTTATACAATATTATCTAAAAATATTTGAAAAATGCACATGAAATTAACGTTTCTAAATGTTGTTTTAATGTTTCTTGCTTACTGGGTATATATATATATATATATATATATTATATATATATTATATATACTTAAATTCGTGTTATTCAAGTTATACATAAATAATTTTATAACACAGTTGCAGAAGGATTTGGAAAACTATACTCGGATTTTGCTTGATCCAAATGCTAATGTTCGTTTAAGAAAAGGAGCTCTTCCAAAAATTAGGAAGCAATCTACAGACAATGTAGAAGAGAACTATGAAACTGAAATTGAAGCCACAGTCAAAGCCACAGTCGAAGCCACAGACAAAGTCACAGACGAAGCCGAAATCGAGGAAGTTATTATAAAGTCTCATAATTTGGAGTTAGAACCTGGACCTTCAGGAGTAGAAGGAATTCAACTGCCAATAACATCTGTAGTATTCAAGAACAAAAAAGTGCAAACAGATATAATTAATCAACGTCACAAACGGATTCAAACTGACAAAATTGATATGCGAAATAAAGAAATTGATTGCAGACCAATCATGGTAAATGCGCAGTGTTCTACGGTAATTAGGAAAATTAGTGCTAATATTGTTAGTACGTCAAGTTCGACGATCACAAAAACATTCCTCGACGATACACTCGAGATGTGCAAAGAATTTTTACCCTCTGAAGAAACAAGTGATGAGGTGTTGCAAAAAAAATATTCCTTGAAAGAAGCATTAGAAAGGCATTTGCTCTTGATAAAAAAAAACCAAAAAATGTATATCGGACTTCCAGCTAATGGATTTTTCATTATAAATTTGTTCTGTGAGAAAACAAATATTTGCGTTCGCGACATCTGTTTAACTTTATCAAGGATAAAGTTAAACGACACATTTTCTCGTTTAGGTGACAGTTTTGGACTCAGTGCAACTAATGCCAGCGTAATATTTCGCCAGACTTTACCGGTGTTAGCCCTTCATCTAAAAGAATTAATAATCTGGCCTACTGCAATATCAATTTGAAGGAATTTGTCAATAGAATTTTGTGGCAAATATTACAATGTGCAATCAATAATAGATTGTCTTGAAATTGAAATTCAAAAACCAACCGATCCGATACATCAAAGTGTTACTTGGTCAGAATACAAAAAATGCAACACCTTAAAATATTTAATATCTGCAACACCTGATGGCCATATAAATTTTATATCGGAAGGTTTTGGTGGAAGAATAACCGATGCTGCAATAGTGGAAAAAAGCCAATATTTACAGAAACTTCCGGATGGCTGTGCTGTTATGGCAGATCAAGGATTCAAGCACATCGATCATATGTTGCAAAAGAAAAATTGTGTGTTAATACGTCCACCTAGTGTATCGAGCGACAAAAAACTTTCAAAAGCTGAAGTATTAGAAACTAAAAGAATCGCAAGTCTTCGCATACACATAGAAAGGGTCATCAGAAGGATAACGGAATTCAGTATACTCAAACCTCATTCGGGTATTCACCATCGCACATTAGACACTATTGATGATGTGATAACAGTCGCTGCAGCGTTGATAAATCTTCAAGAACCTATTATTAAACAGTAATTAATTAAATAAAAATATAAGTAATTAGTTAACAATAAAAAACAATAATTCTATTAACAATGTAATTTATTACCCACATAGAAATTGACATCCAGTGGATGTCCATCAACACTCCATAGATCCATGGGATATCCATGGTGGAAGTAAGATAGACATCCATTGGAGATCCATTAAACATCCATAGCTCCATGAGATTTTATATTTGCGATTGAAGTTAGATAGACGTCTATTAGAGATCCATCCTACCTCCATAGCTCCATGAATTTTATTTCCATGGTGGAAGTGAGATAGACATCCATTAGAGATCCATTAAACATCCATAGCTCCATGAGATTTTATATTTATGATAGAAGTTAAATAGACGTCTATTAGAGATCCATCCTACCTCCACAGCGCCATCGGATTTTATTTCCACAATGGAAGTCGGAGAGCTGTCCATTAGACATCCATCCTACCTCCATAACTCCATAAATTTTATTTCCATGGTGGAAATGAGATAGACATCCATTAGAAATCCATTAAATATCTATAGCTTCATCGGATTTTATTACAATGGAAATCGGATAGATCTTCATTAGACGTCCATCCTACCTCCATAGCTGTATAGATTTTATTTCCATGATGGAAGTGAGATAGAAATCCATTAAAGATTAATTAAACATTCATAGCTTCGTTGGAATTTATTTCACAACGGAAGTCAGGTAGACCTCCATTAGAGATCCATTCTATTTCTAGAATTTCATGAGATTTTATTTTAGTGGAAATCATATAGACGTCTATTAGAGATCCATCCCACCTCCATACTAAATATATTACATGAAATCATTAAGAACATCTACTAATCATCTATTATTAAAGATCGGAAGAGCACACGTCT
>NW_012026784.1:3101603-3102624 GCF_000956235.1 Wasmannia auropunctata
ATGAAGAAATAAACAAAAAACACTGTTTCTGCCGTGAACTACTAAAAAGTTAATGTTAATGCTTAATTAACAATTTTATATATAATCTTCTAATTTTATGGTATTTAACGTTTAATGTTAAAACTATATTGCAGAGGAATTACAAAAAATGACGCAGACTTTGAAAACAAGAATTAAAACAAACATTGAAGAAATAAAAATAAGTATTTTATACGATATTAATAAAAAAATGGACAAATTAAAACCAATGTTAAATGTTGCTGACAAGTTAGAAATTGTTGAAGCGATGAAGATGAGAGACATATTGCCTCATTTGCCAGTCACATTCTTGGATGATTTTCTGCGCTTTGAGGAACAATTGATAGAAAATCCAGAAATGCCCGTAGTTTTGGTTAGTGTAATAAATATAAAACAAATAAAAATAAATAAATAAAAATTTTAAAAATAAATAATAACAATAAATAAATAAATTTCTAATAAAATTTCATTTTTACATTACAGAAATCGTTCATTCTATTAAATTGTAAACATTTAAAAGACCACGAAAGTAATCAATGCAGTTCTGCCTCTAATTATAACCAGAGACGTACAAATTAAGTTCAGTGGATGTGGTCGTGCAACAAAAGGACAAAAAAAGGAAATTTTTTCAAAAATGCAGACAAATCAAATCTTAAAAGGTTGTCGTTATTATATATGGATACAATTTCTAAATTTTTAACTTTAATTAACTTTAATTTATTTAATATAACTAACTTATTTTTTAACAAAAATAATTCAAACTCGTCCTTGTAAAATAATATAATGTAATAAATCAGACCACACTAACGAGCACTTTTAACGAGGATGACAGCGTTTATTAATTTTACATAAAATTTAAGAAGCGGTACATGTTTTGACTTCACTTAGTCTTCTTCAGCCGCAGAACAATTAACGCAAGTTACATAATCGGTATCATAATATAAGTATAAAGAAGTTACGTTAAAATTAATACGTCCAAAACCTGTCTCTTATACACATCTCT
>NW_012026784.1:3102674-3103622 GCF_000956235.1 Wasmannia auropunctata
TCAATTATTTTACCAAATAAAATATATTCCTATATTTTTATATTTATTAATATTTATTCATTGTAAAGAAACAAGTAAAGTGATATACGACACATGATATTTTGAAATGACTTTAGTTTAGAAAACATAAAATTTAATATAGTTTTAATCCATTTTTCAATAGTCCAAACTAAAGTTTTAAATACAGGGTCTTCAGTAAAAAATGTAATTCTAAACAATGTATAAGATGAGTCAATGCAACGGTTACATCAGGATATTGGTGCTAACAATTTTTATTATGTGATTTTACATACGTATCCTAGTTTCGACTAAACTGCGTGCCGTTACTTTCCGGATTCAACGCAACCCCCCATGATTGAAATAGGACCGTATTATCACGTATTAAGAACTTGATGCTAACTTGAATCTAATAAATCCCCCGTCCCCCGCGACGTCAAATAAATGCTTGTCAGCATCTATACGAACCAATTTCGACGAATCTATAAAGAAAGGGTATAGCGGGAGTAGGTATACTATGGGGATTCTGGATACAAAAGTGGTGGGGGTAGGTCAAGGGTGGGGGGAATGTAGGTCAAGGAGGAAGGATGAGGAGAATGTAGGTCAAGGAGGAAGGGTAGGGGGAATATAGGTCAAGGGGGGATTAATTAATTAATTAAACAATAATCGATTAAATCATCAATTAATTGATAACAATTAATTTTTTTATCAATTATATTTTTCGTGGACCGCTGCCGCCACGTGCGCGGTGACGCCATTTTGAACGCGGTGCCACCACCGTCGCCGCCACGTGCGCGGTGACGCCATTTTGAACGCGGTGCTGCCACCGTCGCCACCGCCGTCACGTGTGCGGATGCCGACATTTTGAACGCGCCGCTACCACGTGGACTGCGACGTCATTTTGGTGACATGTTCCGACATGTTCTCGAAGGTTCACGTTATTATTATCAT
>NW_012026784.1:3103672-3105564 GCF_000956235.1 Wasmannia auropunctata
AGATTTTCATTTATCTCTTGGCTTGAAAACCCTGTTGTATATACTAATGCATCGTCTGCAAATAATCTAATCTCACAGTTGCCACTAATAGACTTTGTTAAGTCATTTATATAGAGCAAAAACAGCAACGGTCCTAGTACCGACCCCTATGGGACTCCCAAACACACAGTTATGGGATCCGATAAGATTCCATTGAATCTTACTTTTTGCGATCTGTCTTTCAAGTAACTCTTAAACCAGCTAAGTACTCTCCCTTTTATCCCATACCACTCCATTTTTTTTACTAACAATAAGATATCCCTATCCACTAATTCAAATGCCCTTCTTAAATCTAAAAATACAACTCCTATCATTCGTCCTTCACTTATACTCTTTTTCCAGTCTGATACCACCCATTGCAGGGCTGTCTCACATGAATGCCTCGCTCTAAACCCTGATTGACACTCCTCCAATAAATTATTATTTTCGATATATTCTACCAATTGATTGTAAACTATTATTTCTAATATTTTCTCATAAGTCGGTAGCTTATTTATTGGTCTGAATTCTTTAATTTTCTTTGTTTTTTGTATCTTTGGTATTGGAACTACTATTGCTTCTTTCCATTCATTTGGAAAAGTTCCTTCTTCTAATCACCTATTGAATATATGACATATTTTTGCACCTGCTACCGTCATCACTTTTTTCATTATTTCCACCGTTATTTCTTCCTCTGTACCACTCTTGTTTTCTAATTATTCGGTTTAATTTTTCTACATCTATTTTACTAAATGTTTCAAATTCATTATCAGTATACTTATTCGCTTTTAAATCCATATTATGATCATCTACAATATTTATTAATAAACTATCAACAAAATGTCTGTCAAATATATTAGCCATTTCGCTTATATTATTATGCATTTTGTCTCCATTCTGAATATCACTATATCTATCATTATTATATGCATTACCCCTTAACAGCTCCTTAAGCGACCCCCACATTTGTTTTGGATTTTTCTTATTTTTATCCAGCTTCGATTCTAAATAATTTCTCTTAGCTTTTCTGCATTCATCAACTACTCTATTTCTTAATTGTCAATACAATTCCCATGCATCCTCACTCTTACTTGTTCGTGCTATTTTATAAGTCTTATCCCTCTGCCTTACTATCTGCCGAATTTCATCTGAAAACCATTGCTTACCTAGCCTCTTATTTTGCAAAGTAATTCTCTTTCTTGGCGCAACCTTATCAAGGCATTTTACAATTGCATTTACAACTAAATTCGCTAAAACGTTGACATTATTATCTTTTATAACATTTACACTGTTATCAATCATTTCCAAAAACTTTTCCACATTCATTCTCTTATAGTCTCTACATACAATCGTTCTGTTCTCTGCTTCTTTTACTCTTACATTCCAGTATAACATGATTGTTGAATGGTCCGTTATTTTTGGTTCATGCAGTACCGTTACCTCTAATTTCTCATTTGTATAAACCAAATCTATTATTGTCTCGGATACATTTACAATTCTCGTTGGCTCATTGACTAATTGTTTCAACCCTACTGAGTTCATTATTCTCATCAACTTATTCTGACAATAATCTTTTCTCTTCATATCTATGTTAAAATCACCCATTATTATCACGCTACCATTCAACAAACCATTATTGCACATTTCCTCCATGAAATCCAAAAAACTAGCATCACCACCACTAGGCGAGTGATAAATTAACATTAACGATCCTCTACAGGGTGTCCCGTAACGCTTAATTAATATTTCAAGGCGTGAAAAAGAATGAAATTTTGAACTAAAATTCCTCTTTCAATTTTGGCTCAGACCATTATTTACAGAGTTATTAACGAATAAAGTTAATCAATCAGATCGCGCTTAGCCGGAGTACGCAG
>NW_012026784.1:3105614-3107003 GCF_000956235.1 Wasmannia auropunctata
ATGCAGTGCCTCATTAATGAACCGTTGGAATGTTTGAGCAGCATTCCGGAGACCAAATGGCATAAAGTTGTACTTAAACATCCCGAATGGTGTGGTAATGGCTGTTTTGGGGATGTCCTCTGCGTTCACCGGTATCTGATTATACGCTCGTACCAGGTTTAGTGTTGAGAAGATCTCCTTTCCATGTAGTGCATGTGCAAAATCTTCCATGTGTGGTATTGGATAGCGGTCTGATACTGTTTGAGCGTTTAATTTCCGGTAGTCGCCGCACGGTCTCCATGCGTTATTTTTCTTGGGCACCATATGTAGCGGTGATGACCAAGGGCTTTTGGAAGGGCTTACGATTCCTTCTCGTAGCAGCAGATCAAATTCGGCTTTGGCCGCTTTCCATCTGTCAGGTGCCAATCGTCGTGGCTTGCATGCTTCCGGTGGCCCTGGTGTCGTGACGATGTAGTGCATTGCGCTGTGTACGGCCTGTCTCTGTTGCATGGATGGCCGTGTTAGTCTGGGGAATTTTTCCAGTATATGGTGGTACTTGGAGTCTCCGGCTAGTGTCTTAACTGACATAACTGCTGAGTATGTGGCTGTGCCAGCTATTGATAGACCTGTCGTGCCGTCGATCAGCTTTGTCTTCCTCATATCCGGTAACAGATGATAGTGTGACAAGAAATCTGCTCCAATGATTGGTTGTGTAGTCTCGGCTATTACGAAACGCCACGACATTGTTCTTCTCAAGCCGAGGTCCGGTTGGATCGTCATTAGACCGTATGTCGGGATCACTGTCCCATTGGCGGCGAATAGCCGGTATGGTACAGCCTGCCTTGTGGGCTTAGCCTTGGAGGCAGGGTAGATGCTGACATCTGATCCCGTGTCTACTAAGTATTTTATTTTTGTGTTTTTGTCTCTTACGTACAGGCGGCAGGGTTGAATCGCCGTCGTCATTAGCCGCCATTAATGACCGCCTGTGGCGTTTTTCGGCTTGTATGTACACGGCTGTGTACATTTGCGAGCTTTCTTTCCAAAGCGTCTGTGGTAGAAGCATATTCCTGGTTCTTGCGGCGTTCTGGTTCCGGAACGACTTCGCGATCTGCTCCTGCCATTCTGCTGGTGCTTCATGGCTTTTGTCATCGCGCTCATTTGCGCCGTTAGCATTGCCACTTGAGTAGAATATAAAGGCGGTTTCTGGATACAAAAGTGGTGGGGGTAGGTCAAGGGTGGGGAGAATGTAGGTCGAGGAAGGATGGGGAGAATGTAAGTCAAGGAGGAAAGGTAGGGGGAATGTAGGTCAAGGGGGATTAATTAATTAATTAAGCAATAATCGATTGAATCATCAATTAATTGATAACAATTAATTGATAACAATTAATTTTTTTATCAATTATATTTTTC
>NW_012026784.1:3107053-3108918 GCF_000956235.1 Wasmannia auropunctata
TTAATTTTTGGTTTTGTCTAGAGAATAACATATCAAAAGCTCATCGAAATCGGAGGCGGACACTTGGGTCCCTTTCATTGTTAGTATGTATGTACATACATATCCCAATAAGTAGAAGTCCCCTATATTACATGTAAAATAAAAAAAATACGGAGGACTTCGTAATTGAGACTCCGGCCAACAATAATTATATTTTTATATGTATGTATGTATTTATATTTTATATGTATTATTTAATGCATGCAATTAATTGTAATTACATTACTCACTCTCAGCGCTATCCAAGATCAACCAACATGGAGGTAATGAGTGTATGATCTCTTACGTATGAATTATGCATAACAGAAATAAGTATCGTAAAAATAAAATAATAAAAAATAAATTTAAAATATATATAAAAAAATAAATAAAATATAAATAAATTTATATAAATTATAAAATATTTCTTGCAATTTTAGTACGACGTCAAACATCTCTGTTGCCGATGAGGCTGAAGACACTTCAGTCGATGCTGATTATTGTGACAGCATGGATGTCAATAGTACTGCGTCACGTTCATCAGGTAACATTTTATAAATATAAATAAAAGAATAAATAAATTTTATTTTTTAACTAAATATCTTTATTTTTTGAGTTGCTGCTTCAAATCGAAGAAAGAGTAGCGAAAGTTCTACAGACTGCATGCGGGAGCTGGTACAAGCGTTAAAGCAGCCCATAACTATCGACATCCCGCAGCAGAATGCCCAGAATCCGTTTGCTGCTTTCGGCACTTTAATTGCGCATAAGCTCGAAGCTCTGAGTGAAACTGCACGAAACAGGATGATGATACGTATACTTCAACTATTCCTAGAAGAACGTCTCAGTGACCAAGTCTAGATGATATATAAGTACGTTAAGTTAGCTTAGATATAACTTTAAGATGTAATTTTTCTACTTTCACTTTTTCTACTTTTCTATCTTTCAATTTGAAGAATTCACAGTTTAAAAAAGCACTCATGGTAGACAATACTACTAATTGAGTTTTTTTTGTAGGTTGCTACACCATTTTCTGAGCCGCCAAGTGCCTTGTTCGAAGAAGAGTTCGGTTCCTGTAACGTCGCAATTGTTCTATTTATCGCATTATATTTTTTGTATATTTATGTGTTAATAAATTTATGTTTGTATTAATAAATTTATGTCGGTCATTTTTTATTAATGTTTAAATAATCAGCCAAAGTTAATTTAAATAGCAGACATACAATTACATTCAATTCTGAACTGTGATTAGCCACTTTGTTTATTCAGATTTAATTGTATTCAGATGCGTGATGAATTTCGTGAGCGGTGCGAATTTTTTTATTTATGTCGGTCATTTTGCCAAGGCACTACTCCTTCATTACAAAAATAATCACGAAATTCATCACGCATCTGGATACAATTTCGCGCATTGGTATTCAAACCACAACGACCGATGTTTCGAAAAGCACAGCCATCTTCAATGATTCTTCGCCTGCAAGAACCTGGTGTGAAGCTATTTGGATCATCGGGATGAATTTGATCCACCATATCCGCAGGAACATTTTTATCAATGTCGTCTTTGCGGATCCAATTATGCAGACAAACCGTCGCCTGCACCATCAATTTAGCATTTTGTGGAAATGCAATAATTGGTTTGCGATATATTCGCCACTGGCTGGCTAGAATGCCGAAAGTACTTTCGATCATCCTTCTCGCACGGGTTAACCGATAATTGAATATGTCCTGTTCCTGTGACAGCCCATTCTTGCCTGGATAAGGGCGAAGCATATATGGTTTTAAAGGAAACGCTTCGTCTCCTACAAGACAGTATGGCAGAATTCGTCCTCCTGCAACAGCTGATGGCTTCG
>NW_012026784.1:3108968-3110259 GCF_000956235.1 Wasmannia auropunctata
ATATTATATATATGTATATATATTATAAACAGTATATATATGTAAGTATATTTATGTAAACAAATATATATGTAAGTATATTTTATTTCATATATTTTAAAAATATATATTAATTACATTTTTATTTTTATTTATTATTCATAGTAGGTATATAAGGGAGATTCTGGATACAAAAGTGGTGGGGGTAGGTCAAGGGTGGGGGGAATGTAGGTCAAGGGGGATTAATTAATTAATTAATTAAACAATAATCGATTGAATCATCAATTAATTGATAACAATTAATTGATAACAATTAATTTTTTATCAATTATATTTTTCGTGGACCGCTGCCGCCACGTGCGCGGTGACGCCATTTTGAACGCGGTGCCGCCACCGTCGCCGCCACGTGCGCGGTGACGCCATTTTGAACGCGGTGCTGCCACCGTCGCCACCGCCGTCACGTGTACGGATGCTGACATTTTGAACGCGCCGCTACCACGTGGACTGTGACGGCATTTTGGTGACATGTTCCGACATGTTCTCGAAGGTTCACGTTTACCTTATTATCATGCAAGTACAATTATTATTAATACTATTGATTTTAACTACAGGTAAAAGGTACGAGAAGAAATATTAAGCAATATGAATTAAAATTTGATTTACTACAAGTCAAAAAAATTTTTATAATATTTATAAAATTTGTTTAAAATTTCTGCCAGCCGTCACAATCTTCTTCTTCTTAATACGGAGTGTTCACCGAATACTGTAAAAAAGAATATAATTAACCAAGCTGTAGAAAACCAGATTTAAAAATAAGAATTATATACACTTACGGTACATTATTCCTCATTAGGTTCATCCTCGTTGACCTCGTCGTCGGTATCTTCGAGGAGCCTTCGTCGTGCATCGTTATTTAGCCGTGCATCCACCTCAGCGCAAATGGGACACATGTTACATGGCATAATTATGTATAGTGCACGTTGACAATTTTCGCACCAAGCGCCACTTAGGAATGCAAAGCTATCGATGTTATGCTTGCGATATATATTAATGTTTATGAAGAGTCCACGCATCTCTCCAACGCACTCAGCACAATATTTATTATCTGATTGTCCCTCCTGGTAGTAAAACTGAGTGCAGCACATTCTCTTCCTGGGAGTAACTGCATTGTAGGCTTGAGCTCGGGTTAGCGCTTGATGTTCTTCCTCCTCTACTTCCGAGACATCTTCCAGGTCATCCTCCGAATCATCAGGCTCACTCTCGTAACCTTTGCCAGCTACTATCATTCCTTCGTCATTTTGATCTTCTCTCA
>NW_012026784.1:3110309-3110907 GCF_000956235.1 Wasmannia auropunctata
ACAATCAGAATTTAATATTTGATAGATACAAAAAAACTGACATGTTCGGGCAGGTTTTTGAATTTTCACTCTCAACATCCTAAGTGTCATAAAAATGGAGTGATAACTGGTATGGTTGACAGAATTTTATTGTTATCCCACCCACGATTCCATCGTGACAACTTAATTGACACAACACATACATTACTAAATAACGGATATCCTCTCCCTTTTATTTTCTCGACAATTAATACTAGATTAAAACGGTTTGCTGTTAAGGATAACCAAAAGAATCGTTATAATGATAAGACGGATGAAAATAATTGGTTTTTCACAATACCATATGTTAAAACCATCTCTGAATCTTTTAGGCCTATTGTTGAAAAATTTAATTTAAAACCGGCTTTTTCCATTCCAAATACGTTAAATAAATACATAAAAAGGGGAAAAGATTTATTAGATCCTATGTGCCACCAAGACGTGGTATATAAAATTTCTTGTTTGGACTGTGATGCTTCTTACACTGGCCAAACTAAGAGACAATCACGAACGAGAATTAATGAACATCGTTTGGACATAAAGAAAAAATCTGGTCCGCTTTCTGTAATTTCTGACCACC
>NW_012026784.1:3110957-3112477 GCF_000956235.1 Wasmannia auropunctata
TTAATGTTTAATTTTACAGTATTCGACTCGTACATTTTTACAAGTTGCACAATCAAATCATGAACCTTTAGCGATGATATCTCAGCAGACTGCAACAATTGTTCGATGTCGGCACGTCTCTCGATAAACGCTTTCCAAGTAGCATAAGGCAGAACTATCTGATTTCCTCGGTTGTCACCAATAAGCAGCTCTACAGAGGACACAGGTCCCACGGTAATTCCAATATCCAGATATTTGAAAGCTGTTGATGTCAGTGCAAACCTCCTTCCCAATATACGAGGCGTGTACCGAGGTCTCATGGTATGAGATGAAGTACTGTAAAAAGAATATGTCTAAATAACCGAGCTGTAGAAGAAATATTTTTGAAATAAAAAAATTATAGATACTTACGGTCTCTCACACGATTTATCCTCTGGAATCGGAACGTAGTAATTCATGCTTTCCTCGTACATTTGATCTTGCTGTTCACCGATCGACTGTTGCAGTGAGTCTCTATCCGAGCCCCTTTTAACTTGTCTCCCCCTCCTTTTCTTTCTCCACCATTTTAATTAAATAAAGTTTTAAATACCACACAGACGAATGCTCTCATTGTGCCAGTCCCATCCCCTAATCTCCTCATCAATTTCCATCGCATTCATCATGCATACAATACCAGTGGTAATGCGAATGTATGGAGCACCAAATTAACCTTCCACAACCATTATTTTTAGCAAGTATGTTTTTAAAACCGATTTCGCGATTCCGAATAAGACGTGCAACCGGTGGAATACAAGATTTATTCGCGTTCATTTTCACAGAGCGACTACGCCTAGAAAGTCAACCGAGATTCTCCTTTGCATTTTTTCTGGCGGAGGGTCCTCTATTTGTACAGAAAAAAATTAGAGTATGGAAAATTCTAGTGAGACTTAATGACATCGAAAAATTCTTCAAAAAGTATATCTGAGAAGAATGCATAAATCACCTTACAATATCCTGAAACGTTTATTATCAAGGAATACTCTTAAAATCAAAAAGAATGTGTCTAGACGCATTATTCTCAAAACGCATTTCAATGCGTCAAAATCTTACAGAAATGCGAGAGAAAGGAATGTTATCTTTACGATCTCATTTTCAAAATCTTATAGAAATGCGAGAAAAAGGAATGTTATCTTTACGCTCTCATTTTCAAAGGTATCTGCATACCTGCCTAATCAAGGATTATACACAGTTTCGACTAAAACTCATTCGTCTCGCAATAAAAATAAGTCATATTTCAAAATGCTAGCAACCCTTAGTAGGGTATAAAACGAAGAGACTGACAGTACATTCTGTTAGTAGTAGAGTTGAAAGTTCAGAGTGAATTCTCGCGAAAAGTCCAGTGATCGTAAAAGAATATGGAACGTGAATTAGAGGAACAAGCCATCCGGCTGAATACGCGAGAAGATTTTATCGCGTGGGAACAGCGTGTCGACGAGTTCATCGAATCGCTCGAAGAACAAAGTCGAAATAAACGTCCACGATTATCGATTGGCGCACAACAA
>NW_012026784.1:3112527-3113873 GCF_000956235.1 Wasmannia auropunctata
CGCAAATGGGACACATGTTACATGGCATAATTATGTATAGTGCACGTTGACAATTTTCGCACCAAGCGCCACTTAGGAATGCAAAGCTATCGATGTTATGCTTGCGATATATATTAATGTTTATGAAGAGTCCACGCATCTCTCCAACGCACTCAGCACAATATTTATTATCTGATTGTCCCTCCTGGTAGTAAAACTGAATGCAGCACATTCTCTTCCTGGGAGTAACTGCATTGTAGGCTTGAGCTCGGGTTAGCGCTTGATGTTCTTCCTCCTCTACTTCCGAGACATCTTCCAGGTCATCCTCCGAATCATCAGGCTCACTCTCGTAATCTTCGTCAGCTACTATCATTCCTTCGTCATTTTGATCTTCTCTCATTCCTTCTATGATTTCTTCTATGATTTGTTCATTTTCATCTTCTGCTATGTCTGAATCACTTTCATCCTCTGAATCACTTTCATCCTCTGCCATTTCTGAATCACTTTCAATTACAATTATTTCTTCATTATTTTTATCTACTGCTATTTCTTCGTCATCACTGTCAATTATTATTTCTTCGATATCCATTTCGATCTCTTGCAATACTGTTTTCTATTTTCGAGTGAGACAATATATATTTTGATGCACCACTTGGAACTCCAAACTACTGACTGAATGTACTGCCAGTCTCTTCGTTTATACCCTACTAAGGGTTGCTAGCATTTTGAAATATGACTTATTTTTTATTGCGAGACGAATGGGTTTTAGTCGAAACTGTGTATAATGTTGAGGGAATATAGGCAGGTATGCAGATACCTTTGAAAATGAGAGCGTAAAGATAACATTCCTTTCTCTAACATTTCTATAAGATTTTGACAATGAGATCGTAAAGATAACATTCCTTTCTCTCACATTTCTATAAGATTGTGAAAATGAGATCGTAAAGATAACATTCCTTTTTTTTTCTCGCATTTCTGTAAGATTTTGACACATTGAAATGCGTTTTGAGAATAATGCGTCTAGACACATTCTTTTTGATTTTAAGAGTATTCCTTGATAATAAACGTTTCAGGATATTGTAAAATAACGTTCCATCAAAAAACTTAATTTCTCTAATGGAATTTATTTATCTTTATAGTTTAGAAATCCTACCATGTATATTGTACAATTCACTCTTTTCTTCTTGTCTCGCCGATATTTTCTCTGCCCGTTTTTCTTTCAACAGAAACAGGTAAAAAGAAATAAGAAGAAATATTTTGATGTATGTTTAAATACACATTTATTTATGTAACGCATCGTACACAATATTGTTAGAAGCGCAAGCTATTAATTCACAATCTATAGGCGAAGTTTTATCATATATTTT
>NW_012026784.1:3113928-3114340 GCF_000956235.1 Wasmannia auropunctata
TTCGTAAAATAATTATAACAGAGCCGTATTAGTATCTTAAGACATTATTTGTAAATATTAGCCAAGGATTAGAAACAAGTGAATGGAGGAGCGCGCGCCGGTCCTGAGCGCCGCATGGATAAGAGCGATTATTCGTTAACTTTAACCAGCTCTCCTGCCAAAATTACTTGTCAGATCAAAATTTGCTAAAGGAAAAAGTTGTTCCTTTTAGCACAAAGTATAACGTCCTGTACTCCGAATGCGCCAATTCTGGGACACCCTGATAATATATTTGTTTATTTATTTGATTTTATTTATTTTACTTATATCATTCCTTATTTTTTATTTAATTCATGTCATGTTTTATTTTATTTTATTTTTTATGTGATTTGATTCATATTTTATATAATTTATATATATACATTTTATTTTA
>NW_012026784.1:3114385-3115118 GCF_000956235.1 Wasmannia auropunctata
ATCTTTTTTTTCTTATCTTCTTGCAATTTTTGCATAATTGCAGCACACACCATAATTTGTCGTTTTCGAATTTGTTGTGCAATTTCCGATAATGTTGCCGATGAAATACCGTTCAAGCAGTTTTGCATTTTAACACGGTTCCTTGTTACACGAATTAAATGTAAAAAAATTTAATAAATTCAAATAATTTAACACAAATTGACGTCAGCGACTAGCGACTAAAGTCGCTCCATGAAAAAGCAGGAAGAGAAAACGGCCGACGACCAGCGACTTTTGTCGCTTGCGCAGATCGGATGCGCGTTGGCCGACCGAGGCGGCCGGGGATGGTCGCTAGCGTCTTGACGCTGCGTGAAATTGCATCCTTACTGCAGGGCCCTTGAAATCGTTCCGACATATATCTCTAGCGCGCAGAAACAGCGATCGCGAAGCGCGGTGTTGTTTTGTTAATTGTAGTTACTTGCGTATCACGTTCGAAAAACAAATTCTTCTGAACTCTGCTTCATTTCATCGTTCTAAGCGAAACAGTGAAGTTGTTTTGCTTGTGATTGGGATTGCATTTGCAGTCCGTTTGTATTCTTTTTTTTGTGATCCTTTTGATACATATCGATTCCTGATTGTGTGATGCAGTGATATTTTTGTGATCTATATTTATAATATTGTTACAAATATATACGTTAAAAATAAGAAGAAAAGAAAGTATTCCTAGTGATATTATCGTAAAGACCACTTTGAA
>NW_012026784.1:3115138-3115877 GCF_000956235.1 Wasmannia auropunctata
AGTTAATTTGTGCAATCGAAATGATAGTATTCAGTCTGATACTTCATTTAATTATACTAATATAAGCGATGAAAAAACATTTGTTATAACATTAACTAAAAAAATATATCAGTCTTTACTGGAAACAAAAGTGTACGGAAAACGAACCTGTTTGCGATTTAAAAGTGGAGAGTGGGAAGACATAATAGCACAAAAAATTTGGAATGAAACACGTATTCAATGTGGAATTAATTTTAAGAACCATTATTTAACTGAAAATAATGAAGGCAGCATTAATGGTAAGTACATTATTATATAGGATATTTGATATGATTATGTAATATCCATATGCAGATAAAACTTGTTAAACTGTATAAAGAAATTCTATACTATTTTGCAAAATGATATGTAAATTCTCCGTTCAATTTAATCTTTTCTTTAAGCGTTAAATTTTTATATTGTGTATGTGTATATGTACACATGTACATTGGTAAAAAATAATTACACTAATAAGGAAAATATGTGCTTTCTTTCATCTAATTGATGTAATACCGATCGATATACAGGGTGTCCGGTAATAACCGCCCAAAATCTCGTGGGCTGATAGAGTAGATTAAACTGGATCGAAAAGTCCTCTACCATTTTGCAAAATTCGCAATCGTTAACGAGATATTAATTTTTGAAGATTGGCGAATAAACGCGTATCCGTCCGCCATACCGCTGAATGCAGGCACGCGGCGAGATACGACCGCCCCACCGA
>NW_012026784.1:3115897-3117872 GCF_000956235.1 Wasmannia auropunctata
TGCGCACGTGGCGGCAGCGGTCCACGAAAAATATAATTGATAAAAAAATTGTTATCAATTAATTGTTATCAATTAATTGATGATTCAATCGATTATTGTTTAATTAATTAATTAATTAATCCCCCTTGACCTACATTCCCCCTACCCTTCCTCCTTGACCTACATTCTCCCCATCCTTCCTTCTTGACCTACATTCCCCCCACCCTTGACCTACCCCCACCACTTTTGTATCCAGAAACCGTCTTTATATTCTACTATAATCAGTAAAGTTTTTATACACTGGACACAAAATCAATGAAGGTAGCATGCTTGATCTGACTGACATTCCTGAACGTGAATTATTAATATCTTTTTTATCAAATTTACATGAACAACTTTCGATACCATTAATGTTCACAAAGAAAATAACTGTGCATGGTACAACATAAGAATTACATTCTACTATTTTGTTAAAATGCGAAGAAAATGATATGCCTGTTTTCGGTCAAATAACAAAAATATATATCCATGGAGAAGACTTTCTTCTGTTATATAAAGAATATGATACATTATATTATTGTCCAATTTTAAATGCTTACCTCGTACAAAATTCACTTAACGATACAATAAGTAAAATGAGTGAACTCATACATTTTCATCCTTTATCTATGTTTTCTTTTAAAAAATCAAAGTTTGTTGTTCTTCTTAATTATAATAGAACAGAGTTTATTCAGTAGTTAATACATAATTAGATATAAGATATGTTTATAATGTCAATCGTTAAATATTTTAGTTTACAATAGTATATATAAGGAGTTAGATATAAGGACTCTATATAAGGACTTACGGATTTACTCTGATTATAAGCTTCATAAATGAAAAAGAAATTATATGTTCACTTCCAAAGAATACAAACGCTATCATAAATGCTTATTAAAATTGAGTTAATAACAGTATATGACAATTCTGTAAAATCAGCAAAAGTTCCAAATAAATTGTTTACACAAAATGCATGTTTTATTTACTAATGTTTATAATTTTATATAATGTAAAAAATGTTAAATTTTATTATCTAAAGTTAAAGTATACTTAAATAAGTATAATAAAGTAATAAGTATAATAAAGTATACTTAAATAATAAGTTAAAGTATATTTACATTACATAAGCTAAAAAAACGCAGTTCTCATCTCTTTTACAATATTATCTGAATTATAATGTCAAAATGTCAAAAAATGAAAAAATATAAGTTTAAAATTTTTGCAATGTAAAAACTGATCGATAATTAGATTTAGGTAATTGTATTAATTAAAGTTAGATTGAGATTATATTTTGAGTGTGTTATTACATTTTACATATAGTACATAAAAAATGTATTTTTCTAATTAATATGCACATTCCTATAGCCTTATCTGTCAAAACAGATTTTGCCAAATGCCGACACATATTGATGGTTGGAGTCTTAATAACTTTATATTATAAGTCATGAATTTTATAACACACATTGCATGAGTGTTGCCGAAGTTATAAAGTGTGTTATGACAATATCTGTGTTATCCGATATATTACTCAAGTATGTTCTCAGTATGAACTGATTATTATTCTGTGTCAAAGTAACACACCCTATGTGTGTTTCAGGATTACTGAAGAAAAGTAACATGTTTCTGAGGTGTGTTACATAGTGTGTAACAGAAAAATGTGTCATTAAAACACACTTGTATTAACAAAAACAAATTCTTTTCCAGCAAATGCGTCAGAACAACATGCCCTTAAATGTTGAACATTCTCCATACCTATTTTTGCAGTGTAGCGGTTT
The DNA here is from genome assembly GCF_000956235.1 of Wasmannia auropunctata. Taxonomy (NCBI): domain Eukaryota; kingdom Metazoa; phylum Arthropoda; class Insecta; order Hymenoptera; family Formicidae; genus Wasmannia; species Wasmannia auropunctata. The sequence continues at coordinate 3,117,691 of NW_012026784.1, forward strand.
TCGTCGCGTTGTCCTCCTTCATCGCGAGAAAAGTGCGCACGACTGATGCATGCGCGTGCAGATACGCTGCATTTATACGTGACCTGCACCGGAAAAAGATCTACGCGACACGTAAACGTAATGCGGTGTATCATCGAGAAAAATGCACGTACGAAATCGATATGCGTCCGGGGTCGATTGTT
>NW_012026784.1:3117927-3119177 GCF_000956235.1 Wasmannia auropunctata
ATTTCCTTACGAAGGTTATAATCGTGTTTTACGAAATATGATTTCAAATTCTCAATCTCCTTTACAGTAAATATGTAAGTCTTACATAAGATTACAATCAATAAAATATAACACAGTTTTTCCAAAACAAAATTGTAGTCCTGTAGGAAAAAAATTATTTCATCATTACTTAAGCAAAAGAATTAGTTTTAACTGTGCATCACATGGCAAACATTTACGAATTTTTGGAACTGGCCAAATAATTCATTTAGTTATGAAAAATTGTATTCAGGCAATTATTTCTAATGATATTTCCGACAATAATGCAACATTTTATTTAGGAACGTTTTATTTATAAAAATGTCCTATATCATTCATGTAATTATAAAAGAATGTACAAGAGAAATAACAGCATTGTTCAAACAATATCTGGTGATTTCTTAAACATAAAACATTTAGTATGTATTAAAAATGCATACCGGATCAAGCAATACGTTATATTGGGAACAGCCTTTGAAGTCCTTGATGAAACTTTATGTACAATTAGCAATGATGTATCGTCGACAAGTTATTCATTTATCGTGCGATATACAAATAATATTGCAGCGTGCTTACCGGATAATATTAAAAAAAATGTATTATTATTCCTTACGGTGATAAATATTGTATAATGCCACTAGTTAATACGATGGAAACTGATTAAAATGTAAAAATTAAGAGGGCTCTGAATATCATACTACGAAAATGTAGTTTTTAGATGTAAATTTGTAGATTTGTTCGGCCAATTTATAAAAATGTCCACAGTGTCTCTCAAATAAAATAAAGATAAATAAAAAATAAATATAAAACATGTATACTTTTTATTTCTTCGATCATATGAAATAAATAAATAATATAATATTGAAATAATAACTTACTTGTCCTATATAATTAATCAAATAATGTAATAATGAGTATAAGGATATATACACTTCTCAACAAAATTAAAGCATCGCTTAGTCTACCCTCCAAAAATAGGCAAAATTCGAGAGAATGTAACTTCGTCAAAAATGATCGTATCGAGATGTTCAAAAAAGCATTTTACAGCTTGAAATCTCTACTTTCCAAGTCGGTACTTGAGAAAACGATCCTACTGATTTTTCATGGAATTACACGGATAGAAAGGGAGACCCGACGAATCTCAAAATTTTTTACGAATTTTGACAAGTTCCATGGCGCGAATAAAAAATCGCATGCAAATGCAGTTTACAGCTTTCGAACTGAGTCGACAA
>NW_012026784.1:3119222-3119836 GCF_000956235.1 Wasmannia auropunctata
TATCCGTAAACTATGACGCGTCTTCGTGGAAAATTTCTCCTCGCCGGAGCGTGCAGTTCCTCGACCAGTCTCCGTTTCTCAACGTTTTTCTTCTCAGACATGTTCGATCGCTGCATACGACGTGCAAATGGCACAGAGATCCGACGTACAGTCTTATTTACCTTTTTTTATATTCTCCACGGCACACATGAAATCTTTCGCTTCATCAACTACCTTTTTAAGCTCATTTACAGTTATTTGAAGCGTGTATAACTTCTTTTCGATTTCATCATCATCATGTCGATTTTTCAACATTTGCATGCACTGTAGCACGTATCGTTTGTTGACGGCATCATCATCATCCACAGGTAGCGCTACACGTCGAATCTTGCGCGACTTTGCATCAAAGTCAGCTGCGACCACGCAAAGAGCGTTATCGCGCACGTAATTTCTGAGAAATCCGCTCCATTGGTGATATGGTTCCACTCCGCTTTTTTCGAGCGAAGTTCCAAATTTGTTGATTGGCATTTCGATGTTGACTAAATGATTCGTATCGCATGTAGTTTAATTTATAATAAAGCCGGCTTCGCGAAGTTCCTCGATTATCGATAGAATCTCGTTATCATGAGCGTTGT
>NW_012026784.1:3119856-3120293 GCF_000956235.1 Wasmannia auropunctata
TTCGGTGGAACGACGTCGCTGTTATTGGAAAATGTAAAATAACCAATTTCTTCTATCGGTGACAGTATACTCTCCAAGTATTGATATTTCGGTTGTTGCAATGATTTCGAGTATATGTACACATTCTCAAAGCGTACGCCGTGCGGACTTTCCAGCAAGCTTATCAATACGTTTGTCTTGCCGCAGTTTGACGGACCACATATAATACCGCGTATAGAAGTCGGTAGCATGTTTCCATGCCTACGTATTTTCTCAGGTATTAGCTGTATCTTGTTGTCAAAATTCATAACTTTAATCGTCTGCGACTGCCGCACGAACCGCATGTTTCCTTCCTTCCAGCATCAAAAAACTGAAAAAACAATACCGAGAGCGGACCTATTTATAGAGGCGCGTAGATTGAAATAGATCAGTAGTCAAAATGTTTCTCATCGTATCGG
>NW_012026784.1:3120348-3121525 GCF_000956235.1 Wasmannia auropunctata
CCCCTGTGTGCCTTGTCGACTCAGTCATACATTATACGAAGTTATACGATATTATTCTTTAATATAAAAAATAATAATAAGAAAGAAACATAAAAAATAATTAAAAGAATAATTTTTTACGTTCTTTTTTACAAAAAAATCGTTTTAAGAAATGAGAAAAAATTGTTTATATAAAAATTGACACATTAATTGCGACACTTTATTAAATTTGGTTTCGGAACGCATTATTATTTTGCAAATGCGAACCACGATTGGTGTACTATCTTTATAGTCTAGAAATAACATACCAATCGTGGTTCGTATTTGCAAAATAACAGTACGTTCCGAAATCAAATTCAAATAAAGTGTCGCAACCGATGTGTCCACAACTGTACATATGTGTATGTTCCCGTCTATGATTCGAAAGGTTCTAGATAGCCCTAATTTATCGGCTCAATTTTAGGATCGATAGGTCAATAATATAATTATAAACACGCGCACTTAAAAAAAGCGCACAATGAAAGAAACAGAGAATAATTTATATTAACCGTAATATAGAATAATTATAAGGAAAATAATAAATAACTAATTCTATTTCCTTTGTAAAATACAATAATTATAGTATCATGCGATATAATTCGAGAGCGCAATACAGTAACAAATTTTTATATAAAATATTATATATATGTATATTGTATATAAATATTGTATATATACGTATACATGTGGTGTGTGTGTGTGTGTGTGTGTGAGTGTGCGTGCGTGCGTGCGTGCGTACGTGTGTATAAAAGATACATATAAAAGAGAGCATTTTCGTGTTAACATGTTTGATTTTTATATAAAAATATATTTATAAAATACGTAGAAATTTGTCTTATATAGTAAACATTTTATATTTTTATAACATTATATAATACTTTTATAATTTATAATATCATAAACTTAACCACTGCATTTTAACTTTTAAAAACTTAAATTCCATTTTATCCATTTCATCTTAAATTCCTTTCCTATATAATTTTTGCTTAATATATACAAAAAAATATATCCCTGAAATTGTTTACTGAGCAATAAAATAAAGAACAAAAAGTACATTCTTTGTCAAAAGTCTCCTATAGCAACAATAATATTGGATAATGCTTTTCTAGCATCGCTTTCCTTAAATACGCTTAAGATTTCCATTGCCTTTTGCGAGTGT
>NW_012026784.1:3121575-3125971 GCF_000956235.1 Wasmannia auropunctata
AAATAAAGACACTTTCATATATAAATCGAATCCAAGCTATCGATTAAGCCTAGTTAGAACTTAATCGATTTGACCGTTATTGAGATCTCAAAATCTTGGGTGCTCGCAACGTGACGGCTCGCGTTAAGAGACCCGGCTTGACATATATGACATATCATTTTTATATCATACATATATTTTATATTATATTTTATTTATATTTATAGTTTTTTAAACACTTGACACCAAGCCACTACCGTGTCTCCTGATATAGAATAAATTGATTAGAATAAAAATTACATAAAATACTATAGGTACTTTCTAGAGAAATTAATAAAAACTAAATGAAATGGAATCAATCGTTTACCATTAACAGTAGTTCTGATGTTGGTTGCTGTGTGGACAATCAAATCTTAAAATTTTAAATAAAGCCACTCATCAGTAAAATTACTTTCATAAGTACGGAAATGAGTATTGAAATTTACAGTAGTAAATTTTTTAAACAAGAAATACATAATATTATCTGTAGAAACAGATATTGTATGAATATAGCCAAATTGAGGATTTTTATATTTTTCCCATTTTGCAACAACCAACACGCCATTTTCATAATGAGAATCATTAATTTTAACCCATTTAACAATATTCCATTTTGCGATATATATATCTGTGGGACATATATAACAAAACTTAGAAAAGTCTTTTAATTCAGTTACATTAACAGTCTGGATAGATGAAAGTAAGATATTCAAGGATAACCCTCTCCCCGCCAGTAATCGATAGTAAAATTTAAGTTGATGTCGTTTAGCAACAGAATAAGGCAAATTAATTCTATTAGCTGATAAATGAGTGATTTGTTTTCTTTCTCTATGTTTAGCTTCCATTTTAATACACGATAGTGGTTTAAGAGGACCTATTTCAGGAATAATGTCTGGATAATGGATACTTATATGCATTTTAGGTGTTAGATTTTTATCAAACGAATTTAAATAAAGTTTATGATATTGTTTTATAAGATCTTTTAATAATGGAAATACTGTAATATAAATAAAAGGCGCAGTTAAAATATCAATGATTTGACGAGCATTTAGATATAATTTTCAAATATCAGCGTCTTGTCAGAAATCAAACCAACCGTCATGACAAAATATCGAATAAAACAACGCATTTCACTGGCTAAGAAGGCCAACTTAATTCGGTAATTTTGATCTTTGGTTATGAAGGGAGGTTTATCATGCTGTTCGGAAGGACCGTAATAAAAGCCTTGAACTAAATTATTTAAAGTATTTATGTCAAATTTTTTTTTTATAAAAAAACTAATTACATTAGTCATTGTTTGTTTCCACACTCCTTCATCTAAGTTATGCATAATATCTAAGTGAATATTTTCTACTACATGAAAACTTTTCAATTCATTGAAAATACACTCAGATTTAATACCTGTATCAATACTGTTATCAGCTGTCAGATCAGCATTATGATTTATAACATTTCGACGCATTAATGGATTTGACATAGTTTGATTTTGCATAACTTTCTTATGCTCTTTGCATAGGCGACAATAATAATTTGCTAAGAAACTTTCTGCGTAACCCAAAGTACTATTCACACCTAAATTATCTCTCGTAAACAGATACATTGCAAAGTAAACCTGAATAATCTCATTTTCTATTACAACGGTTATACCAACATCTTATAGATATTTTAATTCATTTAAAAGTTTACGAAAAATATTTGCATTCCCAAAGAATTTATCAGTTGAATGAAAGAGATTTATAAGAAATATATTTTCGAGCGATGACTGAAATTCTGGTGGAAGACAAGCAATTTTGCAATAAGTAACTCCTAACTTGTGTGACTTCTTTATTCTTTATTTATTTCATAATCATCAAAATACAAAATTAGTGATAACACTAGTTTGTCAAGAAAAGTGTTTTTATATAATCTAAAATTATTTTCAAGACATTTGGCAGTTCAAGAAATCCTTTCAATACTGAGCGAAGAGGAATAAACTGTCCATTAACAAGACTTGGTACAATCATGATTTCTCCACCAGAATTTTTTTCATCTAAAGTAGTTCCTATTACATATGTTTCAGGTTTAATAAATGATCCACAAAATTTAAACTGTTTCATAAGTAAATAGTGGCTTTCAAATCCACTGAACATATTTTGAATCAAATATTTTTGTTGTTTTATTCATTCCATAAAGAGAAATTTCTTGCTTTATCTAATAATTTATGAACATGTTTTTTTTAAATTAATAAAAATCTTGCTCCTAAAAAAGTTTGATGACAATCAATAACTTTTTGAATTTGGTCTTCAAACAATGAAAAGCTATTGTACAATATAGCAACATAGGCAATAACAGTATTTGTTAAAGTTTGATGAAAATCGTTACAATTTCGTTGTCAATTTCAGACAATTCAATATGAGAATCAAAGATGTCTTTCTTAGTTTTATAGTCGGATGCACCCATAAGATTTTTATTATCATTTGAATCTTGTAAATTATTAGAGGAAGTACACTCCTCATCCTTACAAACTACAACTCATTGATTTATGATATATACTTCTAACATGTTTACTATAAGTTGATAGATTATTAAAAACTCGGATACAATTATACCAACAACATACTAATCTTTTCCGAGCAATTTCATTTGAATGAAAGAATCGTATATGACCAAGAACAGAATCTGCATTATACTTTTTATTACAAGTAAAACAGTTAAACATGTTCTTGTTTCTTTTAAAACAAATATCTAGTATATACTCTACTGTGTATACTGTTACGCCCGGGGCGGTGTATCTCGCGATCACGCACTCGCCCGCGTAACGTTCGCACTTCCGCACCCGCGTTCGCGCACGCGCACCGGAATATCCCCTGTGTGCCTTGTCGACTCAGTCCAATTAGAAACACAAGGAACACGCTTTATTATAATGACTGTGAACAAACAACGCAGCGAATAGACAGAACAGAGCTCAGCACGTCCGAACGAATCGACGGCTCGTCTCCAAATCTAATATGTCATCCGTTTGACAGATGACAACGCGTCGTCAGGGAAACATCTGACAGCTGGACCGGCTCGCTGGTACATCGAACGACGCGGGCAAAGACACGGGCGTAACAATACTAAGAAAAATCTTAATATATCAATTAGGAAAAGATTAAAATATTGGAGGAATATTTCAAATAAAAAATAATGAAAATTTAAAACAATAAATAAAAATAATTTGTGGCAAATAGCAAATGAAAAATTGACATGTATAATTAAGTAGTTATATCGCAATAATTTCTCTAGAAATATGGTAAAAATTAGAGTTTTATCTGATTTAATCGACCAATCAGTGTAGTTACATTTGTAACTGAACGTTCGCTTAACAAGTAAATGTCATACAGAGCTCTTTGAATAAATAACCATAAATGATATGCTTGATATTCAGCATCAAAGCAAAAAATGATTTGAAACATACGTCGACAGCTTATAAAACACTTCCTACTTTCCATAGATTACTGTTGATACAGACATAAACAGCAGTAATTGAATTTTCCACATCTCCGACGACTATTATGTAAGACTGGATAGTAGCACTGACAATGAGAGAGGCATAATATTCGTTCCGTCTTTTTATGGAATTCAGTACATCACCACCAATCTAATAAAAACAAAAAATTATTAATTTGTAATAAGGAAATACAAATAACAAAATAATAGAAAAATTAAAAAATTTGTTTATAAATACTTAAGGCTACTTTTTGAATAAAAACTTCTCTTGCCTCTTCCACTGATGGCTTGAATATCTTCTTTCCAACTTTTACTCTGCTATTTTGTTTACATATGACAGATAAAATGTATAACAAAACGTAATCTCTAACATCTATAAAGAAAATAAAAAAGCAAATTAAATAAAACTTATAAAAAAAGAGTAGTTTTTATATATGCTATAATTTCTATGCTATTAGTCATATCAAAATTTCTCTTTAAAAAAGAAAGTTATTTAAATTTTGTAGCATTATATTCACCGTCAGATAAGTCTTTATTCTGTAAATAAGATCAAACAAGATAAGAACAAACTCTTTTACGTCATTATAATGCACAATATCATCCCGTGATCAGGAGACGCGGTAGCGGCTCCCGCCAAGTATATTTTTTTCGTTACATACAGAGACGCTACAGTGTATCCTTTACCGGACGGATAACGTTTCTGTAGGAATAAATTATTATATCTTTTAATTATATGAATATTATCGGTAAATGCCTATTTTGTGAAAAAATCTATATTTTTCCAATCACAATGCTGTAATAGCGATGTCCATAAGTGCATTTGATGCATAAGCGCATAAAGTGTATGCATTTTCTTGCCCGATTTTATGTCATTCAGATACGTCGTCGTCGTCGTCGTCGTCTTCATCGC
>NW_012026784.1:3126294-3127676 GCF_000956235.1 Wasmannia auropunctata
TCTGTTTCTCTGCTTTCTCGTCTCTCTCACAACTCTCTTGTGGTTGTCGTCGAGGAAGTGAGTGTCTACGTGTTTGCCATCGAGGAATTAAGTGTCTAGGTGTCGTCTAGGTCTTCACCGTCGAAGAAGTGAATGTCTACGTGGTCGTCATCGATGAAGTGCGTGTCAAAATGTTTGCCGTCAAGGAACTAAGTGTTTGGTGTTGTCTAGGTCTTCGCCATCGAGGAACTAAGTGTTTAGATGTTGTCTAGGTCTTCGCCGTCGAGGAAATAAATGTCTACGTGATTACCGTCGAGGAACTAAATGTCCACGAGTCGTCTAAGCCTTCGCTGTCGAGGAAGTGAGAGTCTACGTGTTTGCTGTCAGGTGTCATCTAGGTTTTTGCCATCGAAGAAGTGAATGTCTACGTGATCGTCATTGAGGAAGTAAGTGTCTACGGGTCCATCGTCGAGAACTAAGTGTCTAGGTATCGTCTAGATCTTTGCCGTCGAGGAAGTGAATATCTACGTAGTCGCTGTCGAGGAACTAATTGTCTATGTGTCATTTAGGTCTTCGCTATCGAAAAAGTGAATATCTATATGGTCGCTGTCGAGGAAATGAGTGTCTACGTGTTTGTCGTCGAAGAATTAAGTGTTTAAGTATCATCTAGGTCTTTGCCGTCGAAGAAGTGAATGTCTACGTGGTCGACGTCGAGGAATTTCGTGTCTATGTATCATCTAGGTCTTCGCTATCGAAAAAGTGAATATCTACGTGATCGCCATCGAGTGAGTGAGGGTTTACGTGTTTGCCGTCGAGGAACTAAGTGTCTACGCGTGTTCTAGGTCTTTACCATCGAGGAAGTGAATGTCTACGTGTTTGCCGTCGAGTCTACGTGTCATCTAGGTTTTTGCCATCGAAGAAGTGAATGTCTACGTGATCGTCATTGAGGAAATAAGTGTCTACGGGTCCATCGTCGAGAACTAAGTGTCTAGGTATCGTCTGGATCTTTGCCGTCAAGGAAGTGAATATCTACGTAGTCGCTGTCGAGGAACTAATTGTCTATGTGTCATTTAGGTCTTCGCTATCGAAAAAGTGAATATCTATGTGGTCGCTGTCGAGGAAATGAATGTCTATGTGTTTGTCGTCGAAGAACTAAGTGTTTAGGTATCATCTAGGTCTTTGCCGTCGAAGAAGTGAATGTCTACGTGGTCGACGTCGAGGAATTTTGTGTCTATGTATCATCTAGGTCTTCGCCATCGAAAAAGTGAATATCTACGTGATCGCCGTCGAGTGAGTGAGGGTTTACGTGTTTGCCGTCGAGGAACTAAGAGTCTAGGTGCTGTCTAGGTCTTCGTCGTCAAGGAAGTGCATGTCTATGTGGTTGCCATCGAGGAATTAAATGT
>NW_012026784.1:3128553-3128996 GCF_000956235.1 Wasmannia auropunctata
CGACCAATAGCGCTGTGGCTACATTTGTGAGAATTTGTTGCCAACAATATTTTTTTATACGATGACAGATCGCGATCGGTGATAACTGTCTCATTAGGAAGTGTCTTGAAGATCAATTCAAACAATCCTTGCGTGCCACGGTAGCTCACGTTGTCCACGAGTATAGTATCGTCTTTCTTAATATCGAATCGTTTATTGCCGAGCATCAAATCTCCATCGCCGTTCACGTAGACACCGTAAGAGGTGTCAATCTCTTTCTTTTTGTCTACACTGAGGAGCAGATCCGTGTACATTCGCCCGAGTGGCCCTAGCTGACTGTATATCGCATCGCGACTCCGTCGCGATCGAAGATTTTCTTTGAGGGACTTGTCAATCGACGGCTCGGCTACCCATGTAAAGACCTCTTCCTCTTGCGGTACTACCGTCAGTTGTTCTCCCGACGA
>NW_012026784.1:3130939-3131582 GCF_000956235.1 Wasmannia auropunctata
TTGGATCGTTGTTGGGATTTTCAACGAATCGTATCCTGGAGCCGCAACAGTGGCATGAATCAGACACACCGATAAATATTATGAACGTAAACATCATTCGCATCGAGTGCAACGTGACTACGGGTGCGTACAGCAATGAGACGAGCGTGCACACGATACATGAGTTTTCACCGAACGTACCGCCAGGATATAAGATCTCAGAAACACCGAAACAGATCATTTACCTTCCGATCATCGTACGGAGCATTACTGACTTGACGATTCGCATTGTGGATCAAGACGGTCGCTTACTTGATTTTCGCGGAGAGGAAATCACCGTTAGATTGCATGTACGGAAACGATTACGATAACGTGAGATGCTTGTTCTAAACGAGCCAGTGAAACAGACAAGAGACATATTTTTCAATAAAGAGACGATAACCAAGAGTATTCGAACGTTCGGTAAAAAGAAACTCACTGCGTCGAACGTAAAATTTTTGAAATCATTGGGATTCATTGTACGAAATATCTAAAATGGTTGATATCCTGAACATTGGAGGTGAGCCGATCTTTGACGATAGCATCGTCAAGATTGAGACTCACACGTATAACCCATATGTCAACACATCATTTCAACATAACGACGAGATAAGGATACCAATAA
>NW_012026784.1:3131602-3132482 GCF_000956235.1 Wasmannia auropunctata
TACTTTGCCTACGACACCAAACAGTAACTTTCAGAATTAGCGGTCTGAAGAGGATCGTATTTGTCGCAGTTGTATCTCCGAAACTATTGTTTCTAAAAATATGAACAAGACACCAAAATCAAGGGGACATTATCTATTATGAGCTCACAAAATGTCTCAACATTTTTACAAATACTTCGTTTTTACAGAAGTTGTGGACCATAATTTTCAGTCATAAAATTATCGCAGAAAACTCTTTAATTAACCAATTGTATCTTGCACACAGATTGACGGACAAAGAAGTCTAAAAAAAGCATTTTATAGAAAATTGTATAAGCTGTAATTTAGATATACTACATTTTTTATGTAAATCCAGTAGAAATAGAGATATTTATTATAAAAGCAATGACAAACGCGTTTTTCAAGAAAATGTTGGAACTATTTTTCTCGAAGCTGTTTTTCCAAAAACTGTGCAAAGTGGTACACAACTAGGATGGTATATAGATACGTATAAGCTTTGAGAAATATTAATTTTTCCACATCAATTACGTACTTGTACTGATGCATAAACTCTAACGTTAATTGAGAGTTCTATAATATCTTTGAAACGTCGTATCTCGGTAACTATTGATTGTACGAAGTTCAATGAAATATTATTTTCAAGCTCATTTCATAAGCTTTAAGATTGTTTGTGTACAGTTTTCATGTACGATAAACCACGAGCAAGTTATTTATTAAAATTTATTACAATGTAAATGTGAGAAAATGTATTTATATCTCGGTGACTATGTATCGAACGAGGTTCACTAACAAAGTAATTTTGCAGGAAATTTAAAAACTAGTTTATTTGATAATAGGTACTTTCTATGTAGGAGTAGTCTAATCCGAAATATTTACGAGA
>NW_012026784.1:3132502-3132836 GCF_000956235.1 Wasmannia auropunctata
ATTAATTTTTGTAATATCGCCGAATGAGCGAGTATTCGTTCGGCGAGTCCGGCCCACCGCCAATACTAGCGCGCGACCGTCCATCGAGCGCGGTTGCCTAGCGCGAGACGCGGCGAGCGGGGAATTGTTTACAGCGAAAATGGCTGTGCGTTCGAGCGGCTCATGGACGGTCGCGCGCTAGTATTGGCGGTGGGCCGGACTCGACGAACAGATACTCGCTCATTCGGCGATATTCAAAAATTAATATCTCATTAAATATTGCGAATTTTGCAAAATGGTAGAGGACTTTTCGATTCAGTTTAGTCCATTCTATCTACCCATGAGCGGTTATACA
>NW_012026784.1:3132856-3133292 GCF_000956235.1 Wasmannia auropunctata
GGCTCGTATTTCGGCCTCTATCATGCTCGCTTCTATTGCGATCAGTGTTGTAACTTGTTTTACTCTGGGGCCTCTTTAGCTTTTCTTCCGCTGTGGCGCCCAGGATTGCCTCTTCTAATGTCGGGTAATTCCGGGAACGCACAATAGTTTGCGTTTCCTCTCGGAGCCCCATATGAAAGATTTCGAGCGCTATTCCTTGAACGGTCTCTTGGACTCCTAGCTTTTGCTCGGTTGTTCTCGGTTTACCTTCTATGATAGCTTGGTAAAATTCAATTGATAGTTTCTCTATGCGCGTTCCGTAATCGCGCGCACTCTCGCCGGGCTTTTGCCGCTGTGCGTAGAGTTCGTTTTGGAGATGTGCTGCGCTTCGCTTTGCCAAGTAGCACGCTTCTATCTCCTGTTTTAACTGCGCGTATGAGCGAATATCCTTGGTTTG
>NW_012026784.1:3134041-3134322 GCF_000956235.1 Wasmannia auropunctata
ATATACGCAGTATATACTATACTAAGTATTATACTTAGCAAAAATTAGTGATATCCGTGGAAAAGACATTAAAAATGTAAAAAAACCGCCAAGTATATTTTTTAATGTTTTTATCTCGAAAAAATTGTATTAGATTGAAAAAAATGAGACCTTTGTATCATCTTAAATATATAATACAACTTTGAAAAAAAAACTATTGTTAAATCATAAAAAAAAACTTAAGTGGCATTATCTTCAATATATAACAATCACGGAAAATTATTTTGTAATTAATATACCCA
>NW_012026784.1:3134367-3137471 GCF_000956235.1 Wasmannia auropunctata
CCGGTTTCTTTTACTGTACTGGAATTTAATCTAATGTCTATTAATTTTTATAATCTAATATTCATTTTATTGAAAATCAAATCTAGAGGGTATTCATTCTCTAACAGAAGAGATACGCACAGTTTTAAATTTTTTTGCTGGAACATAGGATGTGAAAGTAAGAAAGCTAGCTCTGTCTATTAGGTTATAAATAATACCTATTTCGTGGCACAAAGGATGTTTCGAGTGATAAGAAAGAAGTCTTCCCGAGAATGTCTTTTTTTTAAACCAATCTATGTGAATAGTGTTGTCAATAATATTTAAAGATAAGTCTAAGAAACTTATTATCTTTATTTGCGTTTTATTTATTGACCTTTTATATCTCCAACTGAAGAGGACTCTGTGAGTCGAAACGTATTGACTTTAACTACATGACATTAAACTATTTATTTATTAATTTGAGTTTTTTATAGTGATTCTATATCACTTTTACCTTCGCTTGTCCTTGGCCGATTTATACTTTTATACTTTTGTTATTCAAACACGAGCTAGACATTATAATTAATATGAGAATTTTTTTCATCAGGAAAGGTACAAGAGAGTTCTGTTTGTTTATAAAATAATTGCCTGCAGTTTCGTTTGTACATGACTATATTGCACACGATTGTATCGTATTGTACATAGTACATTGCACATATGACAAATTGCACTCAGGGCATTGCACATATACCATCGTATTGCACACCATATATGACACAGCACATTACACACAATACACTGTACGCACGACCGTGTCGCGCACATAAACATTTTGCATACATGTACACTGCAAAAAAAGAGGTATAAATAATTATATACATTTTTACATGGATTTGCAACATTCCACTTAAAGTGCGGTTTCATATAGGTTAAGTATGAGGTCCACTTCACATCATCCGATGCATACAGTGAGTAGTGATATCCGTAGTTGTACGATTTCATGAGTTTTCAATTACCCACATGAAACAAAGTTTTATAATGTATATATGTGCAGCAAGATCGTATGCATAATACAATAGTATGTGCAATGTCCTGTGTGTTATACAGTCTGTGTGTAATATACTATGCACAGGGTTGAATAAATTAATTTTTTTTAACTAACTAAGTCAAGTTAAAGTTAACAGTCTTGAAAATTTAACTTAGTTAAGTTAATTCATAATAAAATGTAACTAAATTAAATTAAAAGTTAAGAGCCTAAACTGTAATTGAATTGAGTTGAAATTATGTAACTTTTAACTTTTTAACCTAACTTTTATCTTTTTAACTAAGCACTACTCAATCCCGATGCATAATACGGCCATGTGTGCAGTGCACTGTGTGCAATACGGTCATACATGCAATGTGTTGCGTGCAATACAATGGTGCTTTAAATTTTATAAAAATTAATTTCCAAAATTTTATGTTAATAGTGCTGAAATGTTATTAAACGTATGTATTATTTGAAAGCTTTACGTACATGAGAGGCCCATCCGTTGACGGTGATGGTAGATTTGAAGTCATCCTGAAAGTCGAAAAGAAGCAAGTTGTAAAATTACGAGAGTAAAGCTGTATCCATTACACATGTTAATATTGCGCATACTTGCCACACGGATATAAAGCAAAGTAAGACCGAATTCGACCATCGTAGTATTAAAATGTTGCGTTGGCCGGGCGAACTTGTCGTATTTTACAAATAGATCTTGCTTTAACCGATCAGTCCAAGTCTGATTCCACACAGGAGATCCTGTTAATCACCGAGGAACAATGTTGGAAGCTGTAATCTCGTTAATTACGTGAGGTACAAATGACTTGCATCTCGCCCACCTAACAAGCGACGCTATGTCATCATAATAGTCATCGTAATAGTGATTTAAAAAGTCTATTTAGTTGTGCTTTCTATATATATTTTTTATTTCTTTTTTCTCTCTAATGATTTTAATTTCAAAGATTAGATTCTATAATCAATTTGGAAATGATCCATTTCTATTTTTAACAATAAAAATAGAAATGGGTCATTATTTAATTAAATGGTAAATTCAAATTTGACTAAACCTATTTATAACCTATTTTAAAATTAATGTAATAGGTAATATTGTTATTTATTTAATCTTTCTAAAATTTAGATTGCAAAAATTTCTTCTTTCGTGATGATTTATAAGTCGGAAACAATTCAAAAATGTTGTTAATAAAATTTTGTTAATAAAAAAAAAATAACTTTAAATTTGTCAGGAAGTTTGCTATCAAACTGGTTTGCAGAATTTGTAAAACATTTCATATATTTATTTAATTATAAACACAAAAATGCAAAAGATAATAATGATAAAAGAATAAAATTCAAATTATGTACTAATTTAAAATGCAATTGCTATTTTTTTCGTTTTTCTTCTTTTTTTTGCATTGCTGCACCTTATATTATGATTCACATTTTAATTAAATAATTAAGTTTTTATCCTTATATTGTGATTATTTTTCATAATTTTTCTTTGAATATTTTTATACATTATATATGTACATTTATGATTAGTTCGTTGCAATTGCTATGACAGTATGAATGTATAATATCTTGGATCTGTCTTCGCTAGATTATAGAATAATACCACTTTCCATCTCTTTATATCTGAAAATCATATAATTTCTCTTGAGATCGTCATATAACATATTATTTTCTGAATCCAGCATACACGCTGCAGAATACAGATATGCAAAAAATCTTAAGAATTATTGTCTATATGTGAATTAACTAAATTTATTATCTTGAATTTTATATTATACGATACTGTTTTATTATTTTGACTCCGTATTGGTTATCGACACAAACAGTGGCGGATCCAGAGAATTATTCTAGGGAGAGAGTGGCGGTATAACAAAATGTGAATATTTAGTTATTATTGTCGTTAATGTTATTTTTAATATTTATTATTATTTTTATTATTTTATTGTTTTATTCCCATACAGCACAAAAAGATTGCTGATATATTGCAGAATAGTTTCATTGAAACATTGCAATATTGCAAATTGGTTGCGAAATATTGCTGCATCGTTATTGTATGATTGCGGCAACATTAAGATGGCCGCTTTTTGTAATATTACAACGAAATATCACAGCA
>NW_012026784.1:3138949-3139590 GCF_000956235.1 Wasmannia auropunctata
AATAATATTTATCCATCTAACTACAACAGTGTGAAAATATAATTTTTATAAGATAACAATAAAAAAGTAAAAAAGAGGGAGAAAGAATTGGAAAAGAATTAAAAGAAAGAGAGAAAGAGAATAGTTATGCATGAGAACGCATTTGTATGTCCACACGATCGCGTGTAGCAAGAAACAGACCAAATGCTTTACGTAATCATCCGTGTCGAATAGTAAGTTGTGTCGCTTCTGCCTATTATCTGTATATGCCTTGTCAACTATTTTTTTTATAAATTAACTTGGGATAAAACTTTGATAGAGGAAAAATTTTCTTATTATCTTAATTATTTTATTTTTCTGAAAGTAATTAAACAAACAGTTATACTGAATCACTTTGTATACATATAAAAAAATTACTGTTGCCACACGTAATAATTGTGATAATTTTCGCTTATCAATTCAAAAGAATTATCGAAACTAAAATACTTTGAAAGTGATAATTATATAGTTAATTGAACTCTGAGTCTCAATGTTGTGCCATGCAACTATATTCTATATATCTCTCAATCATATTATTTTTGTGCAGATCACATTAGAGAGTTAACAATAATGCTTTGGTAGAGATAACTACATATATAAAGATATTTTAACTGAATGTTATT
>NW_012026784.1:3139948-3140455 GCF_000956235.1 Wasmannia auropunctata
GACTCGATTTCGAGATCTCGAGATTGACTGTACCGATTTCATTCGGACTGGTCTCAATCGAAAGCTCGTATCGACATTATATAACGAAAGTTATATAATGTCATTAGATTTTTTATTAGAACTTTCGTTTCCGAGATATTGAAATCGGAAATCTGACAAGACAAAACTTTGAGATAAAGTTAGTGGTAGCGCTTTGTCAGTGCCAGTGCCAGTATAATCACCCCAGTAAGCAAGAAACATTAAAATAACATTTAGAAACGTTAATTTCATGTGCATTTTTCAAACATTTTTAAATAATCTATATATATAAAAATGAATGTTTGTTTGTCCCGTATGCGTTCGTAAACCATTCATCCGATTGCGATGAAACTTTGGTGAGTTGTTGTTCACATGCCCGTCAAAGTTTCAATGATTCGTTCGGGTTGTTACAATCGCTACAAGTGTGTGGACTAAAAGCCGTAGCTGGATAAGGAGGGGCGATCTGCTCCCGCGCCGATCATGACCATT
>NW_012026784.1:3140475-3141994 GCF_000956235.1 Wasmannia auropunctata
AAAGAAATTGATTTTTAATGATCGACTGCTAAAAATTTGCCTTCCTTGTGAATTAACTCGGACACCACGCGTGCTTGAAAATATGAAATTATATAAAGCATCAGAACGAAAAAATCTACTATTCTATTACTCGTTACCATGCTTACAAGATTTGCTGCCCAGTATATACTTTAAACATTGGTCACTGCTTGTTTATAGTATGCATAAATTTTTATCAGATGAAATAAATACAAAAGATTTTAAAGATGCCGAGAAAGCATTAAGAAAGTTTGTATCTGAAGTAGAAACGCTATATGGAAAAGAACACATGAAGTTTAATGTGCATTTATTACTACATATACCAAAAAGTGTGAAATTGTTTGGCGCTATTTGGGCATGGTCCGCTTTTCCCTTTGAAAGCTACAATTGCGTGCTTCGAAATATGATTTATAATTCTCAATTTGTAATAATGCAAGTATGCAATTCTTACCTACGATTGCAACAAATCAAGAATTGTATTACTTTCAAAAAAGAGAGTTGTAGTGTACAGGACAAAAAATTGTATAATCGTTTAGTTGGAAAAATGAAATTAAGCAGTAATAGAAGTGTTTCATATGATGGGTGTTTACGTATTTTCGGAGTGGGGAAAGCAATTCATTTGGATTTAATCAAAATCACTGCAATTCAGAAACTGATAAATCAGAATATTGATCGTGATAATGTATATAGTTTCCAACGATTCATTTATAAAAATGTTCTTTATCATACAAGTGATTACTTTAGAATGTATAAGCGTAACAATAGCATTGTTAAATTAAATAATGACAGTTTTATAAGTATTAAATATACATTGCGTATTTCAGTTGCGGCTAATAACAATATACAAAAATATGTTATTATAGGACAGACATATCAACCTATTACAGATACTCTATGTGAAATTGAAGATATATCATCTTCTAGTTATTCATGTACAGCACGTTTAACGAATAATATTGTAGCATGCTACCCCTCAGATATTTTACGAAAATGTATTATAATTCCTTATAATAATGATAAGCATTATATAATACCTATTATAAATAGAATAGAAACTGATTAATACATGTACATAAATAAATAATAAGTTACTATCAGTTGTATATAATATGATAGTATTTTATTATTGTTTGCGAGCACAATATGTCTCGTAGAAGGCGAGGGGAGATCGGGAACCGTAAGAAAAAAGGCTGAAGTCTTGATTGTACAGACTTTCTTTTACTTTCACAAGACAATAAAAAACACGTACACGAAATTAACAAATTCTTGATTTGCGAGTTTCAACACTTCTCGTCGCGAGCAATCGAGTATCGAAAGGGTGCGGTTGGCGCAAGATGTCAAGTCGCGTCTAAGAGATCTTGCTAAAAAATCAGCTCCGCGAGAGCGCGGCCACCCTTTTATACTCGGTAGCTGCTCGCGAGATTGCCATGTCTCCCTCGCGACCTTTGTCGTTGAAAACGCCAAGTCACGGCCGCGGTTAGTGCGAAAAACAAGCGGGCAC
>NW_012026784.1:3143400-3144019 GCF_000956235.1 Wasmannia auropunctata
TGCTAAATAACAATTATCAAAGAGATGAATTATTGATATCTTTTTCCGATTATTAAATAATATACTTTAAACAAATGTAATAGTTTAGTCCGATTTCTCAGTTTGAATTAACAATTTACATACAAACAGATCTCAGATATTGTTAAAACCCGATCTATTATTAAATAATAGATTTTAAACAAATGCAATAGTTCATTTTGATTTTAAATCTTAATTATAATTAACAATTATCAAATATCATCGTTAATTTGTTATAAAAAGATTATTGCGTTAAACATTTTATTATTCTTATTATTCATAAACAATAAGGATATATGCAATGATGACACATATGGACACGTTATGTTTTCGAACTACGCGCGTAATTTCACATAAAAACGCATGTTGACGCGACAGTCGCTCGCTTTGGGTGTTGTGAATGCGTCTTGGCGGACAATCTGAATAAGAATAAGAATATGACGAAAACTGGAATTGCCAAAGTGGCATTTTTGTAGACTCGATTTCGAGATCTCGAGATTGACTGTACCGATTTCATTCGGACTGGTCTCAATCGAAAGCTCGTATCGACATTATATAACGAAAGTTATATAATGTCATTAGATTTTTTATTAGAACTTTC
>NW_012026784.1:3144039-3144581 GCF_000956235.1 Wasmannia auropunctata
CGAGAGGATCCAACCTAAGAACGTCTTCTGGGCGATTGGAGCCGACGGACCGCCCTTCCGGAGGCCGTCCTCCACTATGACTGCCATGATGTCTGCCCCCAACAGCAACTCCACTGGATCCGCCGCGTGGAAGTCGGGGTCGGCAAGTGGAAGTTCCCGCACGTGGGGCCATGTCGAACGCGTGGCCCCGATGCGCGAGGTGCCCGCCGAAATTCGCGGCAGCACGAGCGCGGAGAGTTGTGTAGAGAACTTTCCTGTCCGGGAGAATACGCGCAACGCTACTCGACCCTTCGCGGTGCCCGTGCGCTTGCCTCCCACACCGTACACGGAGACTGCGGATCGCGGCAGTCGGAGACGCTGAGCAAGAGCCTCGCACACGATTGACACCTCGGAGTCTATCAAGGCACGCACCGGGTGACGCTCACCGGACCGGTCAGCGACCTCAACGCGCGCGGTGGCCAAGAGCACGACCGCGCTCTCGCCCTAACAGGCATGCAACGCCGTAGAGGCGGCCGCCGGGACAACCGTCGTCGGGCCGCAAG
>NW_012026784.1:3145932-3146486 GCF_000956235.1 Wasmannia auropunctata
TAACCATTGGTCTTCCCACATCGTTAACGGTTTCCCGCCTCCTTGCCGCAACGCGGCCATGTTGCTTGTCGCTGCTGTAACGACGCCATTGTGAGAACTCGCCATAACTGTGTGGCGATCGCGGTTGTCGCGTCCTGCGGTGGGCGGGGTTGTTGGACAAAAGTGTCAGAACGCGGACAAATAGATTTAGGAATATTTGACTCTGGAAGTGGGGAGTTAGGGAATTATTCGCTAGGGGAAGTGACTTCTAGAGGTCGAAATAGTCCTGGGAAATGCAGACGACAGAAGCTGCTTCGTCTAAATGAGGAGTTGCCTCGGAATAAGTTAGGTATTTAGCAAAGTCTTCGCGGAAAAGTTTGCAAATAGAACAGCGGTTTTATTAATGATAATCTTGTGAGATACAAATATGGGAGACTTCTCTGTTTAAGTAGGGAAGGTTTAATGGACTCCCATTGTGTTTGAACTTAACAAAATCTCGCAGGATCAGCGGACAAACGGGGCAATCGGTTGCAGCACGCAACTGGGTGATCACTCGATCACATACGCAGCATTCC
>NW_012026784.1:3146506-3149051 GCF_000956235.1 Wasmannia auropunctata
TATTAAATCAACTTTTATTTACAATATCCATAACAACTTTAACATATAAAATTTAAATATATAACAAATATCCGTTATAAAAAGATAATGGATTTATTTGTAGATTTGCTCTATACTTACTCTTGATTTTTAATAATTAAATTCGAGTATCACTATAGTTCTAATTGTCATTAGTCTGATTTCTAAATTGTATAGAAATTTTTCATTATTATTTCATTATAATGTAACGTATATATTTTGTCTGATTCATTTTTCAATTTATATAATACAGAAGAGATAGTATAATCATAAAAATAAACAACCCTTATTTTTGTTTGTTTATTATGTGAATTATATTAATTTTATAGAGGTATAATATCATTTTTATATACATTTTATAATACTTATATTTTATTATTTCTTCAATCGGCAAAAATAAAATTAAAGCTTAATATACATGTGTAAATAAAATATGTTATAGTTACAACAAAATAAGCGATGCGAAATGACATATAAAGATTATCACACTTAAATAATATATCCTCAATTATTTAACGGTAACGCCTAAAATATGATACTTAAAATAAAAAGGTCACACTCAACTATTTAAAGATATATATTATAATACACTGAAAATGACATTCAAAATGAAGGTCACACTCAATTATTTGACGGTACCGCCTAAAATAATACTCAAAATAAAGATCACACTTAACTATTTAAGGGTAACACTGAAAATGACACTGAAATACACAATCATTTGAAGGTAACACTCGAAACAACATCAAAATTGATGGTAAATCCTCAATTGACACTGAAGTTGACGATTAACACTCAAAATTTGGGTGTATTTTTCGTAAGGGTCGTACTGGTCATTTTTTAAAATTTCGATTAACTTCTTTTTTCAGAAATAAATAACGTTCGATTTTTGCCAAAATTTTTCTTTTTTTTTTTCAAATGTTTATCCACAATTTTATTTTTAATTTTTCCAAAATCCAGTAAACGATAGTCACACATCTATAGTTTAAGAAGAATTTTGATTTTTAAATTTCGGACCAATGTACAAGGCTAACAAAATGGAGCCTACTTTTTTACATTTTAAATCAATCATGTTCAGGCTATGAAAATATCAATATATTTTTAATAATTTTTTTTATAGTGTTTAGAAAAATGTGATATGTACACACGAAAAAGAAATTTTAGAATAGTTCTGTTAGTTTTTGAAATAAAAATTGTTAAAGTGTACTCTATTTTTGAAAGGTCTGTATTACATCCCCTTTCCTACCTTTATTGGGGAAGATGATTGGTTCTCTTGGTTTTCATCACCAATTTCATCGAAATAATTTAGTGTTACATGTACGACTGCTATTCACTTTCTTATTAATAAAGCAATATTCATTATATTATAGATACACTTGAGAAGAGACGTGTGGCTTCCAAAATCTACATACGATGCCGCTATCTGCAACACACGGTCTCATCAAATAGTAGTGAAAAATCTGGCAGTCGCCGTTTTCGGGATAAAAGTGCTACAAAACTCCAGTATTACGGAAACGAAATGTAACAAATTTCGAGACCTGAAACCCAAACCAAAATTGGACAAAAGGAAGATTCTCGCTATTGGAGGTATGAATGTAGAAAAAAAGTGAAATTTTAATTCTTATGTTTAAGTTTAAATATTAACTCCGTATAAAAAGTTGGAGATATGTATTCTCACATAAATATTAGAACAACGCTATTTTGAAATATGTACATATCAGTACAGAACTTATGACATATATGAACTTGATACTTGATCAATTTATTTACAGATATATTTCGGTACTGGATGATTAATATTGTGAAGATTTCCGAAGTTGAAGCGCAAATACAGTGCAGCAAAGTACGAGGGTCATTTGAAAAGTTTCCGGCCTTTTTAAGAAAAACACATATTTCGAAGCAAAACAAAATTTATTTCTCAACGTAGTCTCCCTGCAACTCGATACATTTGGTCCAACGTTTCTCCCATCCTTTTAAACCGTCAGAAAAAAATTGATTGTCTAAACATGAAAAATATTGATTTACAGCGTTTTCCACCTCAGCATTTGACTTATATTTTTTTCCCCCGAGAAATTGTTTTAAATTTGGAAACAGGAAAAAGTCGCTGGGAGCTAGATCTGGCGAGTAGGGTGGGTGCGGAAGCAATTCAAACTTCAATTCGTTCAATTTTGACATTGCGACCATGCACGTATGAACACGACCGATTGGTCGATCAACAAGCGCGGCACCCAGCGCGCGGATAATTTTCTCATATCCAATTCTTGATGTAAAATCTTGTGCACCCGTTCAGATGATATCCCACAAGCCTCAGCAATATCCTTAACAGTCAATCGACGATCTTCCATCACAGTTTGATGCACAAAATCGATCATTTCGTCAGTTGTAGCGATTTTCGGGCGCCCGGAACGTTCCTCGTCTAAAATGCTCGTACGACCACGTTTGTACTCGGCCACCCAATGTTTGACCGTTGTAAATGAAGGGGAGGCTTCACCGTATACAGAGTCTAACTCATCTTTTATTTCCTGAA
>NW_012026784.1:3150732-3151586 GCF_000956235.1 Wasmannia auropunctata
TTTAGCTGTTTTCTACCATTAGCTGATAAAAATAATTTTAATCGTTGAAATATCGATAGAATGTCTACAGTAACTTATCGTTTTGATAAAATTTATCATAAATAATTAAAACGTTATCCTAATGAATTGTTTATACATGATAATCTTTTTATCGTTCATAACTACGATTAAAAACGATGTTTTTGAACGATGATTAAAAATGATGATTAAAGATAGAGGTAAATATGCTTGAATTGTAAATACTGAAATAAATAATGAAATAAAAATATACGAAATTTGTAATTATCATAACATTTAATTTTAACTTCCAGGTTTTATATATATAAAAAAAAAACGAAATCGCAGAAAGGAAAAAGGTGAAATAAGGAGAAGATTAATTAAATCTTTACTATTAACATTATTTAATTATACATAATATGAAGTGAATACATCTTTACAACTTATAGTATAAATAAAACAGTAAAATCACAAATTTGTGTTAAGAATATTGTTTATTATTTTTATTAATGTCTTTTAGAGTAACAATAATATAATACATTAATATAATATAATAACAATAATATAATGAAGTGATATTAATAAAATTACAAATAATGTAAATATAATATTTATGGTTCAAACTGATTACAAATATGATGATCATGAAAAAAATGTTGTATGCAAAGAGATTGCTTACACCATGCACAAGTTATAATAGCAATATTGCCGCAAATATCGCATGTTGCTTTTGAATGTTTTTTAAAACAAAATTGACTGGTGTATCAAATTCATCTGGTTTAATATCTACATAACCACTTTTATGCCAAGCATACTGAAATAAATTTTGACTGAGTCGACAAGGCACACAGGGGATA
>NW_012026784.1:3151606-3154583 GCF_000956235.1 Wasmannia auropunctata
ACGCACACGCACACGACACACGACACACGCACACGCACACGCACACNCGACACACACACACACACACACACACACACACACACACACACATTTGGCATAGTAATCCCCACCAACAAAAAGGCCTTACACTCCCTTTTGTTATTTCTTATCTCCATGGGTGGAAGTAACATGGTGTGTTCAGTTGGCAAGCATCTCTTTCTAAAAATCTGCGCTCTCCGTCGTTTTGGGGCTAAAGGGGGATAGATTAACCAATTTAGAAAAGCGAAACATTTTGTGTTGATATGAAATCTACGTTGGTATGAAATCTATAGTATACGTAACGCGAACTGTAGATTTCCATACCCGAGGCAGTGTGTATTAAATTAAATGTATCATAAAAGAAATAAAATATTTTGTGCGTATTAAGACTGCAATTATCCAGTTTAAAAATTAATTGTAATATATCGAAATCTTTTATTGCTCCACGGCTTTAATAATGTATATATATACATACATATACAGGGTGTCCCATTTTATATTTGACAGTCAAATATTTGGAAATCGCGAGATTTGAGAGAAAAATGTTTCAGACAAAAGTTTTGGGACTTCGAGGGGGACATAAGGTATATGATAACATTGGTTTGACCCTGAGTGGCGTCGTCAAGATCAGGACAATGTCACTATGAATTTTTAAATGGAATTTCCTATTTTTCATTGCATATTCTTGTAGCTTATTTCGAGAGCTTTCTAAAACACATAAATAAAATGTATTTTGGTTAAGTAAATCTTGAGTTATGAAGCTTGAAAGTTACAGTATTGTCGATATTAGTGTAACGCACGGAATAATCGGGTAATATGTCTTTATAATACAAGTTCTTTATTGCATACACGAAAGATACAATATGGCGAGAAAAGTAACACCGTAACGACTAGGGATCAGGATCACGATATTGACAGCATGTAAGGCCATGATCATTGGAGATTGTTTCTCCTATTTTCAAAAATGAAAAGAACAGAAACAATCTCCAATGATCATGGCTTTGACACATGTTGTCATGATCCTGAACAACATTCAAAAGGTTGCAGTCATTGTTCGGACACCTTGGATAATGCTAATGTCGTCGGTACTGTAACTTTCAAGCTTCATAACTTGAAAAGTATTTATTGAAAAATAACTTTATTATAGCGTTTTGGAAAACTCTCGAGGTGTGCTATGTAATGCTAAGAATATGTAATGAAAAATGGGGGGTTCCATTTAAAAAATTCAAATTGACCTTGTCTTGACCTTGGCGACGCCACTCAGGTCAAACCAATGTTATCATCTTATGTCCCCCTCGAAGTCCCAAAACTTTTGTCTGAAAC
Source organism: Wasmannia auropunctata (assembly GCF_000956235.1). NCBI lineage: Eukaryota > Metazoa > Arthropoda > Insecta > Hymenoptera > Formicidae > Wasmannia > Wasmannia auropunctata. Next base: position 3,152,948 of record NW_012026784.1, read on the forward strand.
ATTTTTCTCTCAAACCTCACGATTTCCAAATATTTGACTGTAAAATATAAAATGGGGCACCCTGTACATATGTACATATATTGTTACTCCCGGGGCGGTAAAACTTGTGCTCGCGCACTCGTACGTGTGTTACTCGCGTTTCCGCACTCGCGCATGCGCACGCGTACCGGATCGCTGCGGAGAAATAAAGGGAATACCAACTTTGAAATAACAAGCTCTTTAATGTAAGAGAACGTAGCGTATTACAGAAAGGGTCAGAGCACGTCCGAACGGGTCGACGGCTCGTCTCCAAATCTAATGGCGTCCGTTTGACAACGTAGAATCTCGTTGTCCAGGAAACAAGTAAGTCTCGTCGGCAGTTGCCCAGCTCGCTTAATTTGCAATGGCGCGGGCGTAACAATATATTTATATACACACCGAGTACATTATGCAAATTGTATTAGATCAATGAGACGAAGATGTGTCTATAGGAGACCAGATGATATCAAACTTTCGCTACTCTGATGATATCATACTTCTTGCTTGGACGAGAGAAAATATTGAAAACCTCCTCAGATGCCTAGATTCGACCAGCTTGAATTCGGTTTTGCTATAAACCGAGGCAAAACAACAATTATAATAGTAGATCGAACTGTACTGAACTATCCTGACATCACCATTATCGCTAACTGTGGAGTAATACAGAACTACACTTACTTTGACTCCACTATTAACAATTTTGGAGGATGCAAAGAGGAGATTAGAAGATGACAAGGTCGGCGGGAAGAAAACTTACCATTTATTTGGTGCGAAAACTTAGACAGTGAAGCTATAAGATCGGTGAAAAATCGACTTCCTGGAAATATGTTGCTAAAGGCGAAGTTGAGGATACCATAGACTGTGTATCACTAATGTGTCCATTTTAAAGGAACTTCAAATAAAAGAAAGGCTATCGTCGATTGTGCAAATACAAATCTTGAAGTTTTTTGGTCACATTGCCAGAAACCAAGACTAAATGAAGCGTCTCATAGTTCAAGGCCGAGTGCAAGGCAAGCGACCACGTGGTCGTTTACTAACGCGATGGACAGACTTCATAAAATTTATCATGCACAGTTCCATAACAGTATACTCGCAATTGAAATGAAAATGCATTGTAAGAGTTGCTGTAACCGTCAAGGATAACGACTGCCCACAAGCAACATTATCTTGACTACGATTACTTTCTCAAGGGTGTCCGACTGAAGAGAGAGAATAATCAATAGTTTCGAAATGATGGTTCCATGAATTTATTAATTTTGAGCGGATTCGTTAATACAAAAGTTTCAGCTGAAAGAAAGGTCGCACATTTATTCAGTTAAGAGATAAAATATGAAACATGTTTCAATATTTCTGCTCGGAAAGCTAACATTGTAACACTGATGCTACACATCATATACATATATGTACATATATACATGTAGGTCATTACAAAATGTACTTACCCTGCCGAAAATGTTCGATTAAAACCGATTATAAAAAAAGTTATACGAATCGATCGGGATTTCTGCACCGAAAATACGGTATCAAAAAGGATTAAAATCATTCAAATCGGATATAAATCACTTTAGACGGATTAGTATCAGGTGATAGGAATCTATGTCAATCCAAACTTCGACGA
>NW_012026784.1:3154603-3155252 GCF_000956235.1 Wasmannia auropunctata
GCAGTAGGAATAAGTATCAAAAGATTTTTCTGCAGTACTGTAACAAAATACAAATAAGAATTTTAAATAATAACTTATTTCTACAAGCTAAAAATTAAATTATACGGAAAGTGTAAATATTAATATAAATTTTTAAAATATTAAAAAAATATACTTACAAAATCGACTGTGTTACGACAACATGTTGTTTAATAACTTATTGTAAAGAACTCCGCAGTTGTCCGCTGGACGGCGGGTTTTATCCCGTCTCAAGTGGGCCACTACACTGCTCAGCAGTTGCAATTATTGCTTAATTGCAACGGCCGTAGTTTTTAGAGGATGCACGCATTGAGGTTGCCGAAGTTTTGCGTCGGCAGTCCTCAATTATTATGGGTCACCGTTGTAATGTTAGATTGCAACAGCGACCTGCTTATTGCTAATTGTAAGTGTTATATTGTAAGTAGCGCACGGAAAGACTTACAACAACTGTATAATGATTGATACTTTGATACAGTGATACTGATGTTACTATAGTGTACACGATGTTATTAATACACGATATCACGGTGCACTGATTCTAACATTCGCATAGCGACAGCATTTTATACTGCTGTTTATTGCGTTCTACCCTGTTAAAAATAGATAAAAAGCGATAAAACCGATATAATTT
>NW_012026784.1:3156624-3157112 GCF_000956235.1 Wasmannia auropunctata
ATCCAAGCCACGACTGTCCTCAACCTTGCTTAACTTCTGTAATCAGGAACTGCAGACACTTCGTGATGATCCATGATTACTTGATGTTAATGAATATATATTCGTGATAGATCAGATCAATAAAGTTATTAAAAAAAATAAATATCTATTTTTTAAATAAATGTTAACATACAAAATAACATGATCGGTAATCCAAATGACAATAAAATACAAATAATAAATACAATATAATGTAAAACTATTGGATTAAGAAGCGATTAGCGTCTTATATCAAATGTAAGCAAACATTTTTTTTACATTTTTTACACTTTTATAAAAAAATAATCCAAACAATAATTATTTCAAATTTCTTAGTTATGAAAAAAAAATTTAATAAAATTTTATTATGAAAGTTATTAACATTAATTAATATATTGTTTAAATAACTATTCAGTCAATGTAAATTTTTGTTTAAGAGGATGCTGAAAGGTCGGAAATTAGATCGGAAG
>NW_012026784.1:3164948-3166454 GCF_000956235.1 Wasmannia auropunctata
GACACTACACAAAGCGTTGATGTGATTACCACAACACTAAATAAATAATGACACAACATTAAATAAATAACCTCAGTATATACAATAATCTCAGTACAAAATCTCCGCGATGACAACCGCTCACGAAGTTAGCCGAGAGAACGAATAACCGTCGTAAAAAAAAATCGATAAATAACATGAACAAAGATTACTGTATACAGGGTGTTTCCTAAATATAGGGCAAAAATGTAGGGGGTTATTCACTGGGTTAGTTTAAGAATTTTTTGTTCTCTGATGATTTTCGAAAAGCCGCTTTGTTTCGAAATTGGTCGGGGTGGACCTCACTTGTGGCCTGCTCGATTCCCAAACTTAAACCCTCTGGATTATTTTCTATGGGATCATCTAAAGTCATTAGTTTACACTACTCCAGTAGAAAATGTGGAAGATTTGAGAAATCGTATAACTGATGGATGCAAATCGATAAGAAACGACCCAGGTATTTTTAAAAGAGTTCGGCTGTCAATGAGGAGAAGATTAAATTCCTGCATCCTAGCTGGTAGTCATTTTGAACAATTCTTGTAATTTTCAATAATTTTGTTAAAAAACCTGTATCGCCTGTTATCTATGGAATAAAGCATTTTTTCGAAAATCACCAGAGAACAAAAAATTCTTAAAATAACCCAGTAAATAACCCCCTGAATTTTTGCCCTATATTTAGGAAACACCCTGTATATATGTCCTACTAAGTAAAACTTAATATAAAAGTTATTATTGCATATGCTTGAATATATTTGCTTTAAATATTAATTAAATATAATTTTAATACATAATGCTTATACATGTATAATCTTACAAGGGAAGTTTACGAACCCGAAAATTCAGAAAAATGTGACTCTTGGTGTAAAAGTAGAGCAGTTCATCCGTAGCATGAACCTATTTTTCGTTGGTGCTCAAATTTGTTTTGAAGGGAAACCACCCCTTGAAAAAAATCGGTTTTTTTCTTCCGACGTGAATAGCGTCGAAACTATGAGAGATAGAAAAAAATGTTTAAGATCAAAGTTAAATGGCTTAAAGTGAACTTTATGATAGTAATAAAAAAAATTTTTTTTAAATTTTTTTAATGTTTCTCGCACCACTTTACATTTTTTTTAATTTCTAAATTTTTTTGTGACCAAATTAAAGGTTATTTTAATACAAATTCAACCATATGTGATAAAGTTATTTTCCCAAATATCATTTTCGAGAAATAATTACAAACGCCTCTATGCGCACACCATCCGTACTCGTTTACGCTGCGCGCACTCAGCAATTCTTTACGTTCTGCTCGCATTTAACAAAGGATAACAATGAAAGGAAATCTATTTCCGCAATATTTTGCGAATGTATAACTATGAATCGTTTTTATCGCGTACGGCTAGACAATGCTTACGAAGCAAAATTTTAATGTCGTAAGGTCAAGTCAAATCGATTTAAACAACTTGTCACAGTCTGGGAACAGCCTGTACATATATATAATCACGGAAGTTT
>NW_012026784.1:3166474-3167663 GCF_000956235.1 Wasmannia auropunctata
GCGCGTGTGAGGCGCGCGAATAAATAAACGCAGCAGGCTAGTGCGGATGTTAAAAACAATATCCTGATCTGTCAATCTTTCAAATTTGTTTATTTGCCCTTGATAATTAAACTTTTGTTAGTGAAGTTCTCTTCATGAATCGCTATACGAATGCTGAGATGACTGACATGCATTTCATGTATGGTCTTGCCGATGGAAATTCGTTACGGGCTAGGCGATTGTACATTGAACGATTTCCTAACCGTAATGTTCCTGATAGAAAAACCTTCGAAAGAATTCATCAACGTCTTCATGAAACAGGTACATTGAAACAAAGTGGAGGAGCAGGAAGGCCAGTGACAGTAAGAATGGTAGATTTGGAAGAAAATGTGTTGAACATGATAGAAGAAAATCCAGGTACTTCTACAAGAAAAATTGGAAACGCTTTGAATGTTAGTAATAAGACTGTGTGGAAGATTTTGAAGAACAATTTGTTGTACCCATACCACATACAACGTGTTCAGGCACTTCTTCCTAATGATTTTCCTGTACGTATTGCATTTTGTCAATAGTTTTTGCAGACATTGGTCCAAATCCTTCAACTACTGTCGCTGATTCTTTTTACTGATGAAGCAAGTTTCTCAAGAAATGCAATAAGAAATTTTCATAATAAATAATGTATGGGCTGAAGAAAATCCACATGAAGTATGTGAAGATCGTTTTCAACATTAGTTTTCGTTGAACGTTTGGGTTGGAATTGTGGGTGACTGACTGATTGGACCGGTATTTCTACCAGAAAGACTTACAGGCGCGGTTTATCGAAACTTTTTGGAAGAATCGCTACCTCAATTCCTAGAGTATGTACCATTATAGCAACCAGAAATGCTATGTGGTTTATGCACGATGGTGCACCAGCGCATTTTAGTAAGTTTGCTCGGGAGTTTTTAAGGCAACATATGGAGATCGCTGGATTGGTCGGGGTGGACCTCACTTGTGGCCTGCTCGATCCCCAGACTTAAACCCTCTGGATTATATTCTATGGGGTCATCTAAAGTCATTAGTTTACACTACTCCAGTGGAAAATGTGGAAGATTTGAGAAATCGTATAACTGATGGATGCAATTCGATAAGAAACGATCCAGGTATTTTTGAAAAAGTTCGGCTGTCAATGAGGAGAAGATTAAATTCCTGCATCCTAGCTGATGGTAGT
>NW_012026784.1:3167683-3168614 GCF_000956235.1 Wasmannia auropunctata
TGTTGAAAAGTTTATTGTTAAATAAACAATGGAAAAACAAAACATTTTTGGAATCTTCATTTTTTTCTCGTAAACTAGAACATTTTTCGTGTATTTTAAAAAAAAAGCAGTTAGCTATCATTATTAGTAACAGAGCTATGGATTTTTGAAAAATAAAGTAGTCTAATTTTTAATTGTTTATATCTCGATTAATTTTGCAATAAGAAAAAATTCTTTGGCACAAAATTCTATCTCCCAAAGCACTACTTATGTGCAAAATTAAAAAAATTTCTGAGAGATGACTGATCCGCTTCACGTGAAATAGCCCATATATACAGGGTGGACCATTTTAATCCATCCAGTCAAATATCTCGAAAATCAAGCCCGAGAGAGAAAAATTTTTCAGACAAAAGTTGTAGGGTTTCGAGGGAGACATAAGATGATAACATTGGTTTGACCCCGAGTGACGTCGTCAAGGTCAGGACAAAGTCGCTTTGAATTTTTTAAATGAAACCCCCAATTTTTCATTACACGTTCTTATAGCACGCCTCGAGAACTTTCCAAAACACATAAATAAAATATTTTTTATGAAATAAATCTTGAGTTATAAAGCTTGAAAGTTGGAGTATTGTCGGCATTAGCATCATCCAAGGTGTTCAAACACTAGCTAGAGATGGCCAAGGTCGTTGGCTTTTATCAATGTCATGATCCTGAACAACATTCAAAAGGTTTTTAGCTAGTGTTTGGACACCTTGGATGATGCTAATGCCGACAGTACTCCAACTTTCAAGCTTCATAACTCAAGATTTATTTCATAAAAAAATATTTTATTTATGTGTTTTGGAAAGTTCTCGAGGCGTGCTATAAGAACATGTAATGAAAAATTGGGGGTTCCATTTAAAAAAATCACTGTAATCTTCAAATAACCTTTAAAATTGACCTCAAGGTCAAA
>NW_012026784.1:3168634-3169250 GCF_000956235.1 Wasmannia auropunctata
GAGTACTGTCGGCATTAGGATCATCCAAAGTGTCCAAACACTAGCTAAAACCTTTTGAATGTTGTTCAGGATCATGACATTGATAAAGGCCAATGATCTTGGCCATCTTTAGCTAGTGTTTGGACACCTTAGATGATGCTAATGCCGACAGTACTCCAACTTTCAAGCTTCATAACTCAAGATTTATTTCATAAAAAAATATTTTGTTTATGTGTTTTGGAAAGTTCTCGAGGCGTGCTATAAGAACATATAATGAAAAATTGGGGGTTCCATTTAAAAAATTCAAAGTGACCTTGTCCTGACCTTGACGACGCCACTCAGGGTCAAACCAATGTTATCTTATGTCCCTCTCGAAGTCCGAAAACTTTTGTCTGAAAAATTTTTCTCTCCCGGGCTTGATTTTCGAGATATTCGACTGAATGGATTAAAATGGTCCACCCTGTATATGTATACAGGGTGTTTTCTAAATATAAGGCAAAATTTTAGGGGGTTATTCACTGGGTTATTTTAAGAATTTTTTGTTTTCTGATGATTTTCGAAAAGCCGCTTTGTTTCGAAAATGGAAAGCAATAAAAGTTTTTTGATCGCGCGTATGAGGCGCGCGAGTAAATAAACG
>NW_012026784.1:3169270-3170666 GCF_000956235.1 Wasmannia auropunctata
AACGATGGACGATGTTTATATACATTTGAAATCTTCATACATAAAATTTACAAGATTAAACGTTTCAATTGCACAGTTTTTATCGACAATACAGAAAAATTATGACATTTACATAATTGGTTAACAAAATAAAATTAATGAAACATGAATATAATAATAAAGAAATACAAAAGTAAATGGTCTAAAAGCTATCATTTTGTTGCTATACGAACTAAAGAACTATCTTTTAATCAACAACTTTAATACGTCTAACCTTTTACTCATTCATTGTGACTTAAATAAATCCAAACATACATAACAATAAACCCATAAAAATTTAATGAATAAATCAAAAGAACTAACAAAAATACAGCGCTGTACAAAAGAATATCGAGTAATGTAAACTCAAATATAATTAAATTAATATTAATTTAAGCTAAATATGTTTTAATTAATATTAAATTGCACGCTACGTGCTGGATGTTATTCCTATTAGCTTTGACACGATACGTTATTTATTATATTTATAAAAGCCCTGCTTATTTATATGTATTTGGATTCTTTTTCATCTCAATAGGTTAAGGACAGATATTAAAGTTTCTGTTCGAAAGGTAGATTTCAAGTCTATAATATATGCTTATAACAGCAAAATGGCAGATTTCAGATTATTAATTTTCTATTGCATAATATAAACGTTTGAATTAATATTGCATTGCATGAACTCAATATTTATTCGAACGTTCGCGTGATACATAGTGCGCAACAAAATATTTAATATAAATTAAAATCTTACTGCAGACAGTAGAAATGTATATGACCTGAAATCTGCCATTTTATTGCTATATATACAGAAGAACTGAAAACTACTTTTTGATCAACAACTTTAATACAACGTTAAACTTTCATTCACCCATTGTGGTTTAAATAAATAAAATTTGAAAGTCAATAAGTATAACTCTAAAAAATGTAAGAAATAACAAACAAAAAAATGTTAATAAAGATATATACAGCACCATACGAACGAATATTGTGTAATTTAAACCTATAATATTGTTTTAATCAATATTACGTTGCATACCGTGCTGTATTCTCAGTATACTTTTAAGATACATTATTATAATTTCCAAAGTTCTACTTATTTATAATTGGTCCATTTTTACATTGCAGTTGAATAAAAAGCCAGGTATATTAAAGTTTCTGTTGAAAAAGTAGCTTTCAGGTCCATATATAACAGCGAAATACTGATAATTATTATCAAGTATTTTGTTGCATTATAATTATATTATGTAATTATATTTTGCTGTATTATAATTATATTATAATACAATAAAATACTTGATAATAATTATAACGCAAGATTAGGTATTTACTGTACAGCAGACTGTAAAAAAAACGCAAGCGAGAAGTCGAAATCGTC
>NW_012026784.1:3170686-3177548 GCF_000956235.1 Wasmannia auropunctata
AGTTAGTTCTATTATTGCTTGATAAATTTGTGTTTAAAATGACCGTTTAATGTTGCTAATGTAATAAATTTGTTAGCAACAACTTTTCATATTGCAAGTATAACACCGACACCTACAATACCTTTGGAAATCGAAGTCCATGATATAATTGTTAATATTCTAAACAATTTTCAAAATACTCATTCGGTGTTGTTATTGAAACATCATTATGAGCTTGATTTTGACGATCCATTAAAATCACATAAACCACAAATTGTAGAATATATTCTAAATATAGAAGTAGAAGATAATTTTGAACCTGAAGAATGCATTGTTGATGATGAAGGAGGGACGGTCGATTTCAATTATAAAAGAAAAGCTGTGGAGTTTCGGAAAAGCGCAAAAAAGACCAGTCGACATTTATCTACTGTACAGGAACGTTTTCGCAAGGTCAAATCTATACACCAACTATGCAGGTGGGAGGCGATTGTAAACAGAGGTGGAACAAATGCAGATAAACTTGCATTTATTACGCAATATGTTTTGCAAAAGTTTAAAAAAGCTGTTGAAAGATCTATAATTCATGATATGAATTTAAGATTTTGGGCCTTGGAGGTAAAAGATCAAGTGGACCTACCCGAATTCAAGACAAATAAATGGTGAATTTGAAATTTAAGAGAGTACACAGAATTGTTTTCCGTAAGATAACAACATTCAGGACACAATTAACACTACAAGATATTGACAACCTACAAGATGTCGCAAAATCGTTTGTTTCAAATGTAAAGTCTAACATCCCAGCTATTGGAGTTGAAGAAATTTATAATGCAGACAAGAGTGGCTTTAATCTTGAACATTCTGGATGAAAATTGGCAAATATAGGACTGAAAAATGTTGAAGCACTGGTTCAATCGATATCTTCTACAACACATAGTTACATTATAATGCCGATTACTTCAGCAGACGGACGTCTTCTTTCACCACTGTATGTAGTTTTGAAAGAATCTACGGGAACATTTGGACACTAAGTGCTAGAAACCCTATTTCGTCCAATTAACATTTACATTGAAACTTCAAAATCAGGAAAACTAACATCTGAACATTTCAAGACTTGGTTCAGCGAAATCTATCTACCGAATACTAGCCGTAAAAGCATGCTTCCACTCGACTCGTGGACGGGACACTGCCCAAGCCAGCTAGAGCAGTTGATTCCACAAGATAAAAAAGTACAATTTGCAACCATTCCAAAGAAGACGACGAGTATCATTCAGCCTTTGGATGTATATGGTTTCCGGATTTGGAAAAATTTTGTGCGAACATTTTCGGATATTATAATTCTTTAAGAGATTGGTGTCAATTTGCACTCCCGTAATCAAATAATTAAATTGCAATCACTAACCCACAATCAGTTTTCTTCGCCTAGATTTAAAAATCTTTTTCAATATGCTTGGTATAAAAGCGGATATTTAGAAACACTGTTTCGATCGCGACAAGGAATCGTGGATGAGCAATGAACCGCCGGCAATGAGTCACGAAAAGGAAAAAACAAAGCGTCAGTGGTTTGGATCACAGATAATATATTTACACTAATTACATAAGATCGTCGTATGTACACGGCTTTCCGCGGACGTCGCGTCGCAGCAGCTCAAGTTTCAGTACGAAGAATTCGCGGTTACCGTAAAGATTCGCAGCTAGTACCGAGAACTCGAATTTGAAAACGCACGACACTGTCACGGATGAAATTTGTAGCAAAAAAACCGACACCGAGCGCGAGAGCCGGGGTTTTATACTCCGGTTGACAGGACGTGCTAGCGCGATCACTGGCAGCGCACGTGATCACGCGAACAGCTAACGCGGAAGCAGATCAGCTGTTTTCACCGAATTAACTCTCACCTTGGCCTAGATGTTTTCGGTTTACAAGTTGCGCGGGGCCAAGGACGGCGTACTGGCGATTTAGCGCGTGACTTAGTATTATCGCAAAAATTGAGCCTAGAATGACCCCGATTTGATGCGCGACGTTATGAATTTGGAACATTCCGTCCGCCTCGTCAGTGCGCTGACGAAATGATGTTGCTCCACAGAGTGTCGCTTTGCTGGGATGCCTCTTAATGGCTATTTACACAAAATGCATACAAAGGAAAAAAATTTTTGATTACGCTCTATGGTCTACATTCCGATTTTGACCCGCTTGTATTTATCGAATAGCAACGGAATGTTGGCATATTGGCGCTTCGCTTTAGCAAAGTGACGAGTTATATGCAAGGTATGCCGGCAAGGACGTGGCATGTAGTATAATGAAGGGGTCCCGTCGCTAGTCGTGACTTCTGGTGTTCCATGCTACACCTCGGCGTTGAGAGCTGCAGGGCCGCGATTTACGCGTCGATGTCCGAATCGGCTAGCGGCAGCAGGACAATTTTGTAGACGGGCCTTACGAGCGTGGTAGTAGCCGTTTTGAGGGTAACCACTCTTACCTGGCCGTCCTCTCTGGGGTGTGCCTCCACTACCCTGGCTAGTGGCCATTTGGTCGGTGGGACAAGTTCCTCCGAATGAGACATAAGTCCCCGTCCTTTACGTTTTCTTCCTTCTTGCACTACTTTGATCTAGAATTGAGGGTCTGCAAGTATTCGCGGGACCATCTATCCCAGAAATAGTCTCTCATTTTTTGCAGGAGTTGCCACCTCGATAGGCGGTTGGTTGGTTCTCCTGCGAGCGTTGGCTCCGGGATTGCGTTTAGCGCAGCACCCACGAGGAAGTGTCCCGGAGTGAGTGCCGTGAGGTCTTCAGGATCATCTGAAAGTGGAAGTAAAGGTCGCAAGTTGAGGCAAGCCTCAATTTGTGCCAGGAAAGTTGAGAGCTCCTCAAACGTGAGGGTAGCATCTCCGATAACTCTCCGCAGGTGATGCTTCGTTGACTTCACAGCCGCCTTTCATATCCCCCCGAAATGCGGCGCTGCGGGAGGATTGAAGTGCCATCGCACGCCCTCGGCCCCGAGGACGTTGGCGATATGGCGTTGTCGGGCTGCCTCGCGGAAGAGACTCTGCAACTGCGCGTCCGCTCCCACAAAGTTGGTCCCTTGATCACGCTATACAGCGTGATACAAAGGCCTCGTCGAGACACGAAGCGTTGGAAGGCGGCCAGGAACGCCTCGGTCGTGTAGTCCGAGACCACCTCCAAGTGCACGGCCCGAGTGCTTAGGCAAACGAAAATAGCCAGAAAGCCTTTGTGGGCTTTGTGGCCCCGACCCTTCGACGTCCTCAGCCATATAGGGCCTGCGTAGTCCACGCCGGTGTTGGCGAATGCCCGTGATATGCGCACTCGCGGAGACGATAGGTTGCCCATCAGTGAGCGCGGGGTCGCCGCCCGCCATCGCACGCACGGGAGGCAGCGGTAGATATGGTGCCTCACCGCCGCTCTCCCGCCCGGGATCCAAAAACGTTGACGCAGCGAGCCGAGTGTCAACTGCGTTCTATCGTGCAACATTCGTCGGTGGTAGGCATCCACCACGAGAGCGGTTAGGCGGGATTCTCGTGGCAGGATGATCGGGTGCCTCTCGTCACGACTCAGGATTGCACATTTGAGTCTCCCTCCGACCCTGAGCAGGCCATGCTCGTCGAGGAATGGACTCAATCGCAGAAGATTACTTCGCCTCGGCACTGCTTCTCCTCGTGTGATAGCCTTTAGTTCAGTCGCGAACCAGACGGATTGCACCACAGCAATCCATGTCTGCTCAGCCTCCTCGAGTTCCCCGGGTGACAGCGTGCCTGCAACAGAGCTTCCTTCCCCCCCCCTGTTGGCGCGCCCTGCGTTCAGCCATCTGCGACACCAGGCAGTGACTCGCAGCAAGCGTTGGAGCCCGGAAAACCGAAGCAAGAGCTCCGGATTGTCTTGCGCGACCGCGACGTGCGCCCGCACGCGCTGCTCCGGCGACTCCTCGTCCGGCTCTGGCGGGGGCGACTCGTTGATCCAGCGGCGATCTGCGACCCCAAGCCACGCTGATCCTCGCCACCACAGGGAGTGATGCACCAGGTCGCCCGGCGAGAGTCCACGTGACGCACAGTCAGCCGGGTTCTCCTCTCCGGGCACATAATGCCAGCGAGCGCCCGGCAATGCTCGCTGCACGTTGGCAACCTGGTTGGCCACATAGGTTGTCCACCTTGAAGGGTGGCCCCGTATCCACGCCAATGCCACCGTGGAGTCGGACCACAGATGAACGCGCTCCAAAGGCATGCCATGCAGTCTCGCCGCTCGCTCCGCGACGCGTGCCAGGAGCGACGCCGCGCACAACTCCAACCGCGGTAGCGAGACCTGTTGCAACGGCGCCATTCGCGTCTTGGCCTGCAGTAAAGACACCTGAATCTCTCCCTCATCGGTCTCAACCCGCAGGAAGAGCACCGCCGCGTAGGCCCGCTCCGAGGCATCGGCGAACCCGTGGAGCTCCATTCTGTCCTGTTGCCCCCCGTGTGGAGCCACCGGGGCACTCTCACTTGTTCTATTAGTGGAAGCTCCTGCCGAAAGCGCCGCCACGCTCGTTCTTCCTCCGCGGGCACGGGTTGACCCAGTCGATCCCTTATAGCCATAGAGACTGCATCGTGATCGCTCGTACGACCAGTGGCGCCAGCCAGCCCGGCGGGTTGTAGAGTCGCGCCGTCTCCGAGAGTACGACACGCTTCGTCACACTTGTCTGTTCATATGGCCGTACCCGATAGGCAAATGCGTCCTGCCGCGGGTGCCATTGTAAACCCAAGGTGAAATGGCTTATGTCAGACTCCCATTCCAACAGACCTTTCTGCCGGTAGCTCGCCGGGATCTCCCGCAACAACTCCTCGTTGTTAGCTGCCCACTTTCTCAACGGGAAGCCTCCCGCCATGCAGAGCTGCAACAGATCATCACGTAATTGCCTGACTTCAGCCACCGTATTGGCCCCCGTGAGGACGTCATCGACGTAGACGTCCCGCCGGAGCACCGTCGCCGCCTCGGGGAAGCGGCTTTCTTCATCGTCCGCCAGCTGCCGCAATGTTCTGATAGCAAGGTACGGCGCACAGGTGATGCCGTACGTGACCGTATTGAGCCGATATTCCCTGATCGGCTCAGCTGGATTCGCCCTCCAGTATGCGCTGAAGATCGCGGTCGTCCTCATGGATGAGTACCTGATGGTATATCTTTTCGATGTCCGTTGCCATGGCGAATCGGTGTAGCTGCCAGCGCGATAGTACATCCGCTAACGCTGGCAAGAGGTTCGGTCCCGTCAACAATACCTTATTGAGAGCGTCACCGGAGGCAACGCGTGCGGATCCGTTGAAGACGACTCGGATTTTTGCTACGTCTTCAGTCTTCTTGGTGACCTCATGGTGTGGCAAGTAGCAGATCCGTGAACGCTTCGCTTGTTCCGGTGGCGACGCAAGGGACATGTGCCGCAGTGTTTCGTACTCCTGCATGAAGTCGGAGTATAGGGTGTGGAAATCAGTATTGGAGGCGAATTTGCGCTCCATGCTGATCAGGGTGCGCAATGCCGCCCGCCGCGAGTCCTCCAGTGACGGCAGAATGGGTAGGGTAGGCAGGCGCACCATGTATCGCCCGCACGCAAGTCTGAGATGCGTGCGCGCAAAATGCTCCTCGCAACGGCGGTTCGCGTCAGTGAGTGAAACCACAGGTTGCGGCGGCTCCTCTTGTTCCCAGAAGGACCTTACCAGCGCGCTCAGGTCCTCGGCGACCGAGCATTGATGCGATAAGGCAGACCTCCGCGGCCCGGCGCCACACATCAATCCCGACAAAATCCAGCCCAGAGAAGTCCTTTGGGCGACTGGCGTGCCAGTTTTGCCCTTGCGGAGGTCATCCTTCACGATCTCTGCATACACGTCTGCGCCCAGCAGAATCTCGACTGAATCCGTTGCCCGAAAGTCCGGGTCCGCGAGTAACAAGTCCCTCACGTGTGGCCATGCTGTCGCGATTGATCCGACGCGCCCGCCATAAATCAATATGCGCGGCAATATAAACGCTGATACTCGGATTGTCTCACTGGTAGCACATGATGCAAGATCCATCGTGACCTTGCCTCGCGAAACGCCAGTCTTCTGCCCGCTGACACCGAATATGGCCGTGCGAGAGAGCGCAGAAGGCGCAATCGTTGCACGAGAGACTCCGTGACCAGCGAGATCTCAGAGCCTGAGTCGATCAGCGCGCGCGAGAACCGGAACGCCATACTTGTTGTTCACTGTGACCCTTGCAGTTGCCAGTAGGACGGCAGCTCGATCGCCTCTCGGGTGGCGAACGTGCAATGCGTTGGCTGCATCGATCTCATCGCTTCTCGCTGGTGTCCAGACATCGTGGATGGAGCTGTTTGCATACCGCGCGACTTCTGGTAATTGTGGAGACCTCCACACCTCACCTCGGGCACGATCGTAAAGGCGAGTACGCACCGCCGCGCGACGCGTCTCTCTCGTTTGGTGAACGAACGTAGGGTGACGGCGAGAGAGAGAATTGCACCGCCGAGCGACGCGTCTCTCCGTCGCGCGCGGCAGTGGCACGACCAGAGAGGATCCTGAGAGCGGCCATGCCCGCGATTTAGCTGTAACCGGAGATTGAGCTGGTTTCAGCGCCTCTATGTCCACAAAACGTGGACATTGAACTACGTAGCCAATGTCCACGATTTTGTCGGTTATGTCCACGATCTTTTGGTGGTGATCCGTGCTATGTCCACGGTTGTGTTCCGTGCTATGTGCAGGAATGCGAGTAGGTAAGATAGACAAGGACGGACATCAATCTCGGTCGTCCTTGTCTCACCACCAGCTAATAATAACACGGAGCGCGAGCGGCGAGTTTGTTGTCTCACAGACACCTCCCCTCTCTCCCGTCCCGTTTTTTGTCTCGCTGCGTTGCCGAAATT
>NW_012026784.1:3178129-3178923 GCF_000956235.1 Wasmannia auropunctata
ATCTCTAAATGTAGAAATTGTATTTCTAATACTACAGCAATTGAGAAAATTAATTTTCAATACAGTGAGTATGAAAGTAAAAAGGGAAAATGTATGTACAACTTTTTTTGATGGGAAATTAATGGATAAAGTGTACGAATCCGCGTGATTTATTATTATTACTATTTCTTTTGTTTGAATTACAAATTCTTATTTGACAAAAACATTTATTGAGCGATATTCGCATCAGTTTCATCTTGCGAGTACAAGTCAGACACGCCGCCGCCGCCCGCAGGTAAATCTTCGATTAAACAGTTCGATAAACTTGTATATTTATCTTTTCATGAGCCCGTTTTGGATGTTTTACAAAAAAGCAGTAAAAGTATGTATTTGCTCAATGTATATATGTTAGTACCAATATTTGTTTATAAAAAAAAGTTTTTTATTGAAATTAGTAAGTCATAAATATAAATAAAGTACAGAAACGCATATTAACACTTTTGTTATTTAAAAAAATTGTAATTTTTTGTAATTTACTTTTCATTACTTACAGAAACATTACAACATATTATCAATATTTATCAGGAGACACGGTAGTGGCTTGGTGTCAAGTGTTCAAACAAGCCATGCCGGGTCTCTTAACGCGAGCCGTCGCGTTGCGAGCATCCGAGATTTTGAGATCTCAATAACGGTCGAACCGATTAAGTTCTAACTAGATTTAATCGATAGCTTGGGTTCGATTTATATAATGAAAGTGTGTTTATTTTTTTCTACATGTCCTACGAGCGGAGATATTGTAATGCAAAGTCCGAAAT
>NW_012026784.1:3178943-3179501 GCF_000956235.1 Wasmannia auropunctata
TTTTAATATTTATTAATTTGCAATTCAAATATTGAGATATATTTTGTAAAAAATATGAAAATGATCTCGCAAATTATCATGATTATCGTACGATATTAATCCTATAAAATACATAAAGGATGTAGAGAAGAGTAAAGCACATTATACATTCTACTACTTTAAGAATTTTACTAAAAATAATCTTTTAGCAGAGTAGCAAATCGAGTAATTAAAATTGTAAATATTTTCTCATTTTAAGCATAAAAAAATAATAAGTAATCATTATAAGTAAATTGAGTATTACTTAGAATAATAATGATGTTGAAATCTTGTGGCGTTTAAGTAGAGCCATTTATAAGATGTCTTTAATGGCCAGTGACGTAGAAGCGCAAAAGTTAACTTATGAAGGATACGATTTGATACGTATGGCTCTTGACATTCAAGAAGATCTCTATGCCGTGCATAAATGGATATCTATATTTCTCAATGGGAAGAGTTTTCTGGAGGATACAAAAGCGAATATAAAAGATCATATAATATTAAAAGACATATGGAGGTAAGATAATTTGATAAATAATA
>NW_012026784.1:3179521-3179936 GCF_000956235.1 Wasmannia auropunctata
TATGAAATGATGTCGCAAATTATCATGATTATCGTTACGATATTAATCCTATAAGATACATAAAGATGTAGAGATGAGTAAAGCACATTATACATTCTACTACTTCAAGAATTTTACTAAAAATAATCTTTTAGCAGATTAGCGAATCGAGTAATTAAAATTGTAAATATTTTGTCTCTTTTTAAGCATACAAGCATATAAAGTAACGTTGCATCACCAGATTTTAATTCTAACGCTCTCTACAATTACAAATTACAATAATGATTAATATTATACGGTAATCATGATAATTTGCGAGATCATTTTCATAATTTTTACAAAATATATCTCATTATTTGAATTGCAAATTAATGTCCATATTATTTACAAAATATTTACAATTTTAATTACTCGATTCGCTCCTCTGCTAAAAAAT
>NW_012026784.1:3179956-3180617 GCF_000956235.1 Wasmannia auropunctata
AAATTAAAATTTGTAATTTTTAACAAAAAAATTGTAATAATAAATCACGCGGTATTTATACATTTTGTCCATTTGACTTTCCATAAAAAAAAGTAGTAAGATACATTTTCCCTTTTTACTTTCATACTCACTGTCTTGAAAATTAATTTTCTCAATTGCTGTGTTTTCAAAATACAATTTCTACATTTAGGAATGGAAGAATATTATGAATAATTTGATCTAGGGCTATGAATAAATAGTCATAATATTCTTACATCTCTAAATGTAGAAATTGTATTTCTAATACACAGCAATTGAGAAAATTAATTTTCAAGACAGTGAGTATGAAAGTAAAAAAGGGAAAATGTATGTACAACTTTTTTTGATGGGAAATTAATGGATAAAGTGTACGAATCCGCGTGATTTATTATTATTACTATTTCTTTTGTTTGAATTACAAATTCTTATTTGACAAAAACATTTATTGAGCGATATTCGCATCAGTTTCATCTTGCGAGTACAAGTCAGACACGCCGCCGCCACCCACAGGTAAATCTTCGATTAAACAGTTCGATAAACTTGTATATTTATCTTTTCATGAGCCCGTTTTGGATGTTTTACAAAAAAGCAGTAAAAGTATGTATTTGCTCAATGTATATATGTTAGTACCAATATTTGTTTC
>NW_012026784.1:3183425-3183886 GCF_000956235.1 Wasmannia auropunctata
AGTTTAATTCTAACGCTCTCTACAATTACAAATTACAATAATGATTAATATTATACGGTAATCATGATAATTTGCGAGATCATTTTCATAATTTTTACAAAATGTATCTCATTATTTGAATTGCAAATTAATATCCATATTATTTACAAAATATTTACAATTTTAATTACTCGATTCGCTCCTCTGCTAAAAGATTAATTTTAGTAAAATTCTTAAAGTAGTAGAATGTATGTGCTTTACTCATTTCTACATCCTTTATGTATCTTATAGGAAAGTTGTTCAATTTAGTCTAATTGATGTTAAATAAAAGTCTTCATTTTATTATTTATGTAGTACATATATATTCGATAATAAATAACAACTTTTTCACAGTTAAGAACATGCACTAAATAATAGAGAAAAGAGTCGTCTTCATATCTTAATATTACAATAATTAAACGATTGAGCTAGTGATGATGACA
>NW_012026784.1:3183906-3184273 GCF_000956235.1 Wasmannia auropunctata
TCAAGATAACGAGATTCTCTTTGTAATTAGCGACAATTTAAAACTTTAATTCCTCCTTTGAAAATAAATGTAACTTGAGGGATTATAACTTGGGATCACTTATTAAGAACAATCCATATCAAATTCAATATTAAATTTTGTATACAAATGATATACATACATATGTGACTTAAGTAGGATAACGTAACGTAATTTTTATGGGATTATAACTTGGCGCCATTTATTGATATCAAATCTTTCATATAAGTAATATACTTATAATTTCAATAAGGTAATGCAATTTTTATGGAATTCTAACTTGGCATCACATATTGATATCAAATCTTTCATACAAGTAATATACATTTATGACTTAAAAAAGGAAAAA
>NW_012026784.1:3184293-3184963 GCF_000956235.1 Wasmannia auropunctata
TTCTGGAACTTTGCAAAGTTCGCAAAAAAAATTCGTTAAATCTCAAAATCTCCCCCAAACTTTGCAAGGTTCCGTGATCTGAATTAAATTTCGCACATAAAGGAGGCTTACAGTTTTCGAAAGCGTGAATGTTTAGCTTTAATTTGAGCAGTCGGCGAGCATTGTGCGATTTTTTTTTCACCGAGTTATTCAACATTGAAGTAAAAATGATCTTATGCTTCAACATTGAATAACTCGGTGAAAAAAAATCGCAAAATGCTCAACGAGTACGCAAATTAAAGGTAAAGATTCACTCTTTCGAATGCTGTAAACTGCATTTATGTGCGATTTTTAATTCGCATCGAGGAATCTTGCAAAATTCGTAACAAATTTTGTCGCATCTTTATTTGTATTCGTAATGCTCCGTAAGAGATCAGTAAGATCGATAAAAAGTAGACTTTAAGCTATAAAATGTTTATTAAAAAATTTCAGTCTATTGTAATTTGAGTGGCAAGAAAAGATTTGCAACTTCGTAAATTCGTTCACTTTGCAAAATTTTCAATGTTTAAGTCATCTTTTTTTTCCATACCTCGTTTCTTAGTGTAAAATCATCATTGAGGAAAATTAATTCTGGAAATCAAAAGGCTTCGCCCTTTAAAATGAGTTCAGGAAGATTGTTTTACGATTATTT
>NW_012026784.1:3184983-3185698 GCF_000956235.1 Wasmannia auropunctata
TTTAAACAAGCATGTGCGCCCGCAATGCAAAACGTCCAATAAGCGTCCATCGTTCGGCCGTCTGGCAGCCATTTTATCCGGCCGAAGTACGCCGGATGTTGCCGAGACTGCACGAATGTGACGTAGGCAAGCTGCTGCGCAAGAGCTTTCTAAATTCGTCCACCGGATGAGCATACCCTTGTCTTTCTACCATGGTCGCGGCCAAACGAATCGCCTGTGAATTCCAGCACACGTAAATATATCTGTTACTTGATACTAACATTTTGAGTATTCGATCTCGCCCTTGCTCTTCCACATTCCTCCGCACCCTACGAACCGCCCCTCTACCGCGTTCGAGATTTCGATTCCGCGTGATAATTCGAAAGGTGGCACGCCCGCTCGTGCCTGGCGCCCAACTTCGCGTTTTTGGTTGCTGCGTAATTGCGAGTTAATGTAATCGTTGCATTTGGCCGGATTAGTGTCGGTCAACGACCGATCTTGTAGTCCGACACAAGAGAAAAGTGCGGTCACAATATATATATATATATATTGTCACGTGCTCCCGTGAAATAAATAATTCGCGCGAGCACGGATCAAACAAGCTTGCGAAATCTCGGGCGATTCCGCGGAGGGGAGGTGACAGCCCTCCGGAATTGTGTCCCTCCGGCGACCGACGAGGAGCGGCAACGCGAAAAGCTGGGCGCCAGACGTGCTCTCAGTCACGTCACTCGCGAAA
>NW_012026784.1:3187131-3189461 GCF_000956235.1 Wasmannia auropunctata
ATGCCTGCACCCCCAGTCCGGGGGTGCGCAATACATCGGCGCAGTCGGCCGCGGCCAATCGCGGCGCCGCGTGGGGTCCTGCCGTGGCACGGGCGCGATCAGGTGATGCGTCAGCTGGGCGCCTCGCGCCCGCGCGAGGTCGCCCCAAATCCGGGACTTGGCGGCGTGGACTCAGCTGGGCGCGTCCTTCGCCCTTGAATTCCGGGGCTATCTCGCCCCGGCAGCTCTCGGCGACGTCCCCGGGCCCTGGAGAAATCGCCGGCCGTATGGCCCTTCGCGGGCCTCAGCCACCGTGCCCCGCCGGTTGCGCCCCTGGCGGCGCGGGTATCCTTGCGCGTGCTTGCGCGCTCGATCACCTGTCCGCCGCGTGCCCGGTGCGTGTCCCCTCGGCTCCGGCGCCCGGTCGTCCGTACTCCAATCCCCTGCTGCTCTCGTTGGCCTTGAGCTTCTTCCGCGGACGCTCCATGGATCCGGTGAGGTGCCGCGGTACATGTAAGAGGTTCCAATAAAATCAATAACCGATACGCGATTTAAATTCGGGCCTCCCGGAGATCTCGGTCTCGCTCTTAACGACGCGGCTGTCGGTCCGGCAAAAGGGGCGCGAACCCGCGCCTTGTGACGGCGGCGGGACGCTGCCTCGCCGCAGCGGACTGCGGCGTCACAACTCCCCCATGCCAAGAGAGACCGTGCCACTTCAGCTATCCCTCTCGAGCCCCGGGCTGTCGAGGAAGCGAATGACCTTGTTGCCGTGAGCGGCCGAAACCTCCGATG
Organism: Wasmannia auropunctata; assembly: GCF_000956235.1. Taxonomy (NCBI): domain Eukaryota; kingdom Metazoa; phylum Arthropoda; class Insecta; order Hymenoptera; family Formicidae; genus Wasmannia; species Wasmannia auropunctata. The sequence continues at coordinate 3,187,903 of NW_012026784.1, forward strand.
GGAGGATCCCTTCTCAGGACGATTATACAATACACCAAAAGAAAATATAAAAGAGCAAAAAAAATTGAAGGTAACAAACAAACAAAAATTCTATCCCGGGGGAGGTACTAGCGTCCTCTCTGTGCTCCAACCTTACGACGTGGCCTCCGCCAGCTCGAGCCTTCCCGAGATCGCCGTCTATCGATATCGGACTCCTGCCCGCGATCTCGCATCTCGCTTTTCGCGCGCCGGTTCGCGGTTTTGCAAGGAGGGATCGAGGGATTCGGGGAAGCAGTCAACACCACTCAGGCTTAGCAAGATACAAAGTTTTATTTTCTTGAGTCCTACGTTAGAGGATCTCTGTTGCCTACAAAAATTGGTTCTCCGGGAACTTCGCTTGAAACAAAAAGGGACGCAGCCCAGCGAAACTGACAAAACAGAGGAAAAAAAAATGCTTAATCGGGGAGAACAAACAAGATACAACACTCAAAAAAAAGTTTTAAGACAGAGGGTCGGCCACAAAAGAAAAGAAACTCCTCGGTGAATCGGCACCGTCCCACACCAACAAAAAAACAAATAACCAAACAAAAAAACGAGACGATGGACCCAGGGCCTTGGACGCACGATAGACTAGAGAACGAAAAAGGGTTTTGATTTTCGCGACGCCCGTTGTACTCGAAAGAAGGGGAACGAACAAACAGGAACTCGGGGTGTTCTCGAGGCCCGCAGTACGCGTGGGGGACGGGGCGTTCTACAGCCGCCCGGGCTCGCCCTCGGTCGCCTCTGGCATCACTCCGCCATATCGCCCCAGTCCTCCAGGGCTGTCTTCGGCAGCCAGGTGACCCTCTCCCGCAGACTGCCTGGCCGCTTGCTTGGCCGCTTGGGGGGATCCGGTCCCGGGTGTCCCCTTCCGGGAGCCCAAGGTCCCTGGGCCAACCAAGCCTCCCCGCACTGGGGGCACGTTTTTATGGTGCAGTCCGGCTCGCCACACCGGAAGCAATACGGTAGGGCGACTTGCCGCCGCTTCGGGCAGCGGTCTTGGAAATGCTCCCGGGATCCGCAGGCCCAACACCTTTCCTCGTAAAAGGCCCGGGCGGGGTACTCCTTGGGCACCTCGCGGCGTGCCCGCACCCCGTGCTCGGCCTTGACGACCCTCGGCCTCCCCATTCCGGGCTCGGCCTTGATGGCGGTCGACGTCTCCATCCCGGGCTCGGCCTTGACGGCCACCGGTTCTTCCGTGGGGCGTGCCCGCGCCACTACTTCGCAGCGGACCTCCGCTGCGCCTTCGGCGACGACCCCGGCAACCTCCGCTCGTGCGACCGCTCCCTCGCTCGACCGCCGCTCCTGCCCTCCTCCAAGGGCGATCGCCTGCTCGAGCTGCGCCTGACGCTCCCTCAGGAGTCTGAGTAAGCGCTCGTACCGCTTTCCCGGCCCCGACATCCCTAATACACACGACATACAGACATACAAACACTTATACCCACTACTCCACGGGTTCGAGATAAGGTTTCAGATCCTTCACGTGTACTTTCCCCAGAGATCTACCGGCGGCGTCCGCCAGCTCGTATACTAAGGGTGAT
>NW_012026784.1:3189481-3190873 GCF_000956235.1 Wasmannia auropunctata
AAAAAAATTAAAGATAACAAACAAAAAAAAATTCTATCCCGGGGGAGGTAAGAAAATCCTCCCTGTGCTCCAACTCTATGACGCGGTTTCCGCCAGCTCGAGCCTTCCCGAGATCGCCGTCTATCGATATCGGACTCCTGTAGGCGATTTCGCCTCTCGCTTTTCGTGCGTCGTTTCGCGGCTTCGCAGAGGCGGGTGGAGGAGAGCAGGGTAGGCAGACAAAACCACTCAGGATTAGCCAAAATACAAAGGTTTTATTTCCTCTCAACCGGTAGTCCCGCTACGGGTCCGCGCCTCCCGTGCTTTCGGGGACGAGGGGGGGGGGCGTACACCGACAGCCCAGGCGGGGATGTCATAATATAAACAAAAAAAGAACTTTGGTATAGCCCGGCGCTCCGACGGAAACAACAAGGTACCCAAACTCCGTACAAAAAAAAACAAAACGACCCAATCGAAACACAAAACAAAACAAAATAAACAAAAAAATTGATTGTCCCTCGGGTATCCCGAAAAGGAGTAACACAAAAAAAAACAAGGCTTGGGGTCGGGCGGTAGCCGTTAAGAATGGTTGTCGTCTCCGTTCTTCATGGGTTGATCTCGTGTGGAGTGCATCCTCTTCTACCAGCCACCCGGGGGCTCCAAGACCAAGCGACTGCCTGGCCTCTTGCTTGGCCTCTTGGGTGGTTCGGGCCCTGGGTGTCCCCGTCCGGGGGTCCAGGGTCCTTGCGCGGCCCAGGCATCTCCGCAGTCGGGGCATGTCCTGACGGTATACCAGGCCCGCCCGCACCGGAAACAATAAGGCAGAGTGCGGCGGAGGTGCCGCTTCGGGCATCGATCCTGAAAATGTTCGTCGGATCCGCACGCCCAACACGCCTCCTCCGTTATCAGCCACGGCGGCGGGTTTTCGGGTCCCCAGGGTGATAGTGAGGGGCGCTTCGGGGTGGGCGCCTTGGCCAGCTCGCAGCGGGCTTCCGCGGGGCCCTCGGCCGTTCCGCCGTTCCGCGCCGTTACTTGCACGGTGAGGTCCGCGGCCTCCATTCGCACCACGGTCCCTTCACCCGATGGCCTCCGCTCCTCCTCTTGGCGGGCTTCCTGCTCGAGCTTTGCTTGGCTCTCGCGGATGAGCTTGAGCAACCGCTCATATCGCTTCCCGGGCGCCGACATCCCTGCTACACACGGACACACAGACATACAAACTCTTATACCCACTACTCCACGGGTTCGAGATAAGGTTTCAGATCCTTCACGTGTACTTTTCCCAGAGATTTACCGGCGGCGTCCGCCAGCTCGTATACTAAGGGCGACAAAACTCTCGTCACAGCAAACGGACCATGATACTTGGTTGCTAAACTTGGCCGCGAAATTCTGGGCGGCGGACGACAACACGTGCTG
>NW_012026784.1:3191607-3192531 GCF_000956235.1 Wasmannia auropunctata
TCCCTTTTTCAAAAGGCGAGTAAGTGGTCCTAATAACGTGGCACATTGCGGTATGAAGCGCCTATACCACGAGGCCATACCAATGAAGCGTCTTAATTGTCGGATATTGCGCGGCGGCGGATAGTTAATAATCGCGGACGTCTTATCTGGGTCTACCGTTAAACCCTCGTTCTGCACTAAAAATCCGAGATATTTAACCTGCGACCGGCAAAACTTACTCTTTTCCGGATTAACCGTAAGGCCGGCTTCTCTAATACGCTCGAAAACTTTCTTAAGCCACTTAATATGCTCTTCAAACGTAGGTGTTACCACGACGATATCGTCTAGATAAGCGAAGGCATGCGGTTCCATCTCCGGACCTATTAAGCGATCTAATAGCCTTTGGAAAGTTGCCGGGGCACCTGTCAATCCGTACGGCATGCGCGTAAAATGGAACAAGCCTTTTCCCGGCACGGTAAAGGCTGTTAACTCGCGACTATTTATCTCGAGCGGGATTTGGAAATATGCCTGGCTCAAGTCAATGGTCGATATGTATCGCGCGGCTCGTAGCTTATCCAGTATCGCATTCATGTAAGGCAAGGGGTAGGCGTCTTTCTTGGATGCGTTATTCAACTTTCTAAAATCTAAGCAAAACCGATAGCTGCCGTTCGGTTTCTTTACCATTACTATGGGGGTCGACCATTCGCTGTTCGATGGTTCGATTATCCCCGCATCTAACATTTTATCTACTTCCTTGTAGATCGCCTCCTGTACCTTTGGCGAAACTGGATAATACCTTTGCTTAATGGGCGCGTGCCCCCCGACGTCAATACGGTGTTCCGTCAAACTTGTCGTTCCCGGTCTTTCCGGATCGCCCGTTATTTCGGTTGCCAAAAATCTCTCTAATCGCGCCCTCTCACCGTCCGACAATTCTATTAATCCCCC
>NW_012026784.1:3192551-3192934 GCF_000956235.1 Wasmannia auropunctata
TTGCATGAAGTTAGTCGTGAAATAAAGAAAATGAAAATCCGAAACATCAAAATAAAATTCTATAACTTTATAATATCTAGCCACTTAATTGCAAAATCTTTAGAGAATGTGCTCATAATTGAATGAAGGTATTATATATGTTCAATTATACATTTCTTAAGTTGTGCGTTAAAAATTGAGGTAGCTCTTTGTAGTGGACCGACAAGATGGTTTTAAAAAATCAGGAAAAGAATATTTTTTTTAAGTATGAAGTAATATTTCATAAATTTCAAAAATTTGAAAAAATTACATGTTATAGAATAGCATCTAATAATTTTACGGCAAAATTTCTGTGGTAGTACAAGACCGATAAAATAACTAAAAAAAATAAATAAAAATATTTT
>NW_012026784.1:3195242-3195716 GCF_000956235.1 Wasmannia auropunctata
TTCGGGCGCGAGGGCTTTGCGGCGAACTCGCGACGACGATCTCCGGGTGACTCGATACGCGACTCGCGGCACTCCCGATCGCTCACGACAGAGTCGATGAGAATCCTCGCACTTGAGGACGGACGCCGGTACACCAAACCAAAGAGCACTACAAGATGCGCGTCGCCAAAGGGGCACACACGACGAGGCTCTGACACCAAAAAAATGGCGTTTCCGTCCGCAGAGTGCGAGCAAGATTCTCACTCAGCCCGTGGCTTTACATACGCTACAGAGGGTCACCTCACCGGCACACTCTCCGTCTCAGCTTCCTTGGCAGCCGGTCCGACAGCCGATCGTCCTTCTCGGTCGCGTTAGTGGACTCTCTCGCGTTCTCTCTCTCTCCTTCGCTCTCGATCGCTCTCCGTCGCTCGCTCAAACGCCAAATCGACCGCACGCTTACTCTGTCCGCACGCAAAAGCGGCGTCGATCGCGTTC
>NW_012026784.1:3197835-3198500 GCF_000956235.1 Wasmannia auropunctata
TCTTGATTTTTCCATTTCCCGAGATACGATTCCGTCGTACGATCGTAGCGTTCGCGAATTACGAGTCTTCGTCGATTCTGTGCAAGCAGCATTGCTTCGCGTATCTAATGTTTCCGTCTCTTCTCGTGTACTATTCGTATTTTTATTTGTAATACTCGTTTGCTAAATATAATTGTTATTTTCATTGTTAATAATCATTGCTATTTCTTTCAGCCTATTCTCGCTCCCCGAACCTTGACCGTTTTTCCTTCAAGCCACCCCCTCTACCATTACCGTAGCTGAGAGGCCGGTTACCGCCGTCCTTGTCCGACCGTCGTACCGAATCCGCGTCTAATTGCGCGCTTATAGATTTCTTCTTGAGTCATTGTATTTCCGACTAACAAAATTTCCGATCAGAGAGGCACCCTCTATAACGTGCCTGGTGCCCAATTCTTGTTCCCGTTTTCGATAGGCGAGATGCCTGAGTAATGGTTAATCGCGCGTTAGATTCCGTTTTACTGTCTTTGTGGAATTAAGCGTGTCGGACGAGCGACGAAGTTGCACCACGCTCGTGAGTGCGGTCGCAATATATATATATTGTGACGGGACGTCCCTTTTTGGACCGTCCGTCCGTCTCTCGGAACTTATGCTGTGGTTGCGACTCGGGAAGGACGCATGACGAAGAG
>NW_012026784.1:3202897-3204010 GCF_000956235.1 Wasmannia auropunctata
GAAACATACGACTTATGTAAGAAGATGTAATTTAAGTTATAGAATACATCTCTACTTGAATCTTTAACGCAACGATTTCTGCGTATTGACTCTTAGTGCCTTTTTGTCACCCATTATTATTCTATGTTGAAGAGTCTGATAATTTAATATTAAAAAAGTATATAATTGTTAAAAATAATTACAGTACAAAATTCAAGCGTATATAGCACAAATGTATTTTGTAAAAATAAAAAAAATGTCAATTTTATTTTAAGGATGAAAGTATATAAAAAGCATATAAAAAATAGCATAAGCATATAAAAAATTAATTTCTTTTTTTTTGTTAACTCTACACTTTTTAAAATTACTTAATAAAAGACTAAGAAAAAATTAATTACAAAATAAAAAGTGTTATAATAAAATCATAAGCATATTAAAGAATTAATTTCTCTTTTTTGTTATCTTTACATTTTTTAAAATTATTTAATAAGAGACAAAGAAAAAATCAATTATAAAATAAAAAGTGTATGCAAACGAGACAATATTTTTAAATGCGCACAATTTGTGCTTCGTGACTTTGTCGTATAATAACAATAATTATACGATAATTAATATGTAAATAAATTACGCGAAGAGACATATTAGTATTATGACTGTACCTTCCAAGTTTTTTCGAATGTGCAACCTTATACTCCTTACTTCGCAGTGGGCGTCATATCTCCAGGACAACTTCCTTCAAGTTAGCGATTGCCGACCCGTAACTGGCATCGGCAAGCAGGCATCAGTAATATGAACCGTCTTCCTCAGGCACTCACGCGACGCGCTGTATTATTAGACACCGCATAGCATCGCGCGCAATCTGTAATGTTAGTACGGAACGTGATGCATGTGTTGGAAATGCCATGAGAGCTGGGACCTAGCGTACCGGCAGGCCTGACCAGTGCGCAGGCCTGACGACCGATGGAGGGGAGACTCGCGGCGAGGGCGAGCTGGGAAGAGAGTTGGACGTTAATAACAAAAAAAGACGTGTAACGACGTGTTAAGACGTGCGATGTTGAGAGATTAAAAGCATAGAGTTTAACTGCATAATTATTATATCACACTGTTTTCCATTAGAATACGGAAGAGCACACG
>NW_012026784.1:3204060-3204639 GCF_000956235.1 Wasmannia auropunctata
GACTTCGCGTATCGAGATTTGTTACAGGACGTCACGCTGCGCGCCACAGCCAAGCCAATTATTTTTAGTGTCTCGTTTCTGTAATGGTGTGCGTGTGATAATTCGCGTTTCCGAGAAGGCCTTCCGCCACCGGAACGAACTATCAGAGAACCTCCGGGATCACGGGATCCCGTGGGAGGAATTTGTCGCATATATCATCGACGAAACTCGCGTTGATCACGCTGTCCGTGTACGCCGAGCGCCCCGCGCCGGCGTGCTAGCGAATCTCACGCCCGCACGGCATGATCCCGATTTCGCATGTCACGCGGATGCGAAGTGCATGTAATTAACGAGTCGTACAGCCGAAGAGAAACAGCTCTTGATTTTCCGTTTTCCGAGAAACGATCCCGTATTACGATCGTAACGTACGCGAATTGTAAGTTTCCGTCAAGTTGGTGCACGCTGCATTGCTGCGCGTCTCGAGTGTTTCCGTCTATTACCGTATGTCTTTCGTATGCTCAACTGTAATACTCGTCCGTTAAATACAACTATTATTTTCATTGTTACTAATCATTGCTACTTCTTGCAGCCTATTCTCGC
>NW_012026784.1:3205977-3206763 GCF_000956235.1 Wasmannia auropunctata
TATCGCCCGTATCGTTTGGCCGAGCCCGAAAAGCGAGTATTAAGAGAAATAATTCGAGAGTTATTGGACAATAAGATCATTCGCGAATCGAAGCCATACGCAAGCCCCATTTTATTAATAAAAAAGAAAAACGGTGGTCATCGTATGTGCGTAGATTATCGTAAGTTAAACGCGATCACGGTTAAAGATAAATACCCCATGCCTTTGATCGAGGATCAAATTGACATGTTGGGCGGTAGTAAATATTTTATAGCGCTGGATCTGTTCTCTGGGTATTATCAAGGGCCAGTGGCAGATGATTCAGTTGAGAAGACGGCTTTTGTGACTCCTGAGGGTCACTACGAATTTTTGCGTATGCCCTTTGGGTTAGCAAATGCACCGGCCGTATTTCAGCGTTTAATGGACATGGTGTTGGAAAATTTAAAAAATTCCATAGCCTTTCCTTACATGGATGATATTATAATACCGTCTAGCACTGTCGAGGAAGGTATAGCGAGATTATGTCAAGTACTAAAAGTATTTCGTACACATCGATTAACGCTTAATTTGGATGCACATTTTTCGCAAGGTCGATTGAATATTTAGGCAGAGAGATTAGTGAAGAAGGAGTTCGACCGGGACAACGTAAAATCGAGGCGATATTACGAATGGAACCACCGCGTTCGATAAAACAAGTACGACAATTTGTAGGCCTAGCTAGCTTCTTTAGAAAATATATTGAGAAGTTCGCAACAATTATTGAACCATTAACTAAATTAACTAGAAGGGACGTACCGTGGGTATGGG
>NW_012026784.1:3211230-3213906 GCF_000956235.1 Wasmannia auropunctata
ATAAACCTTTGGAATGTCTGTGCGGCGTTCCTGAGTCCGAATGGCATATATTTATATTCGAATAGTCCAAACGGTGTTGTGATTGCAGTTTTTGGCACATCTTGTGGATTCATCGGTATCTGATTATACGCCTTCACCAAATCAAGTGTACTGAATACTTGTTTTTGATGCAGCGTCTGCGCGAAATCTTCGATGTGTGGAATGGGATATCGGTCCGGAACAGTTCTTGCGTTTAGCCTTCTGTAATCGCCGCATGGTCTCCATGCGCCTCCCTTCTTTGGTACCATGTGTAAGGGAGTTGCCCACGGGCTTTTTGATGGCTGTATAATCCCTTCTTGCAACAGTAGATCGAATTCTGCTTTTGCTGCTTTCAATCGATCTGCCGCTAATCTTCGTGGTCTGCTTGCTTCGGGTTGACCCTGCGTAGTCTTGATGTAATGCCTGGTCTCGTGTTGACATGGCTTCCGTTCCGAAGAGGATTGTGTGATCTCCGGAAACTCTGCCAGAATGCGATGATATTCCGTTTCTTCGCCCACTGTTTTGATTGATGCGATGTGCTGTCCGCCTGATGTTCCTGATGCCGTTAATCCTGTTTTTCCGTCCACGATCCTCTTGTTCCGTATATCGGGTAGTAAGTGATAATATGATAGGAAGTCTGACCCTATGATTGGTTGCGATATTTTGGCTACTATAAAACGCCATGGGAATGCGCGTTGTAGTCCAAAATCAGGTTGCAACGTAACGTGTCCGTACGTTGAGATTGCTGATCCATTAGCAGCATATAACGTGTACGTCTCTGGTCGTTTCCTGCTTATCATTGTGTGCGGCAGCACACTTACATCTGACCCGGTGTCGATGAGGTATCGTGTTTAGTTTTCCTGTCTGTCATGTACAGGCGGCACGGTCCTGGGCCGCTGTCATTGGCCGCCATCAATGACTCGCCTCCTCGTTTTTTGCTTTGAATGTGCACGGCTTGGTGCACTTCCTTGCTTCATCCTTGAAACGCCTGTGGTAGAAGCATACGCCGTCCGATGCTGGCGATTTGCTCCTCCACCGTGATCTGTCTCTTGAAAAACTCCTCTGCCGGCTTCGAGGTCTTTGCTGATTCATATTTCTGGCCATTTTCGTTACCTCTGTTGTTAGTTCTGCCACCTGCCGACTTAGTGCTGCAATCTGCAGTTCCCATGGTTTTTTGTTCTCCGCTGGTGCTTGCGTCGATGTGGCTAAAACGAATGTCTTGTGACTTAATTCGTGGATTCGATCCGCCTGTTCTGCCACGTCTTCGAGTTTGTCTTCGCTTCTTGTTGCGAGAATCGCCTGCATATTTTGCGGTAGTCTGCCGAGCCATAATGTTCTCAGTAATTCCTTGGAAACTGTGTCGCCAGCTAACGTACTTAGGTGTCGAAGAAACTGCGATAGTTTCCTGTCCCCAATTTCTTCGTGCTCCAGTAGTTGCCTGATCCGTTGGCTCTGAGAGTCTGTTAACCTTTGAATCAGTGCCTTCTTAATCGCTTGGTACTTCTCCGTGCATGGTGGCCGTGTGATTAGATCCTTGATCTCTCTTGCCTGTTTTGGCTCGATCCGGGAGAGCACAAAAGAGTATTTCGCCTCATCTTCTTTTATGTTTAGGAGTGCGAACTGTCCTTCTAGCTGCGCAAACCATAGCTCCGGTTCCTCAGCCCAGAAGTTTGGTATTCGTACTGAAATTTTATTAACGCTTCCATCTCCGTCCTCTACCACTATCGTCTTGTCTTTTGACGACATTTTTGGCTTTGGCGTTGTTCCTACGTCGGGGTCACCAGTTTGAGGCGTAGTTTGGAATGTCGGTGCAGGAGTGGTGGTCGCCGAAATGAAGAGACGTTTCTTTCCTTTCTACTATTTACAATTTATTCTGTTACTAACGTATTTACAGATATGTATACCAGTGATCTTGTGTGTTAACGTTTTTTTGTGTGGCCCTAAAAAGGGCCGGTGGCTCGCCGCGGTCTTAGGCCGGAGATTTACGCGGGCCCCACGCTATGCTTGGCTGTGTGCGTGTGAAACTCCACGGCTGTTCCCTGTGAGGAGTCTGAGTGGCCTTATCGTAGGCGTAGACCTCTGCCGTCTGTGCCGCTGTTGACCGTTGTTCGGATGTCTGCCCGGTCTGCGTCGCCTCGTCGGTGGTGCTAGGCGGCCTCGTAGGCAACGTTTGGACGAGGGCTGGTACAGCCAGGGCCTGCAGGATGGCTTCCGGTGTCGGGCGCTCCTTAGTCTTACGAGGTGCTCTTGTCGGCCGACGGCGCGGGTCTGTTGCTGTAGGTCCGACGTCAACTGCTATCAATCTCCACTTGTCTGCAGGGTTTGCTGCTGTTGGCGGTGGATTGGTCGTGGAGTGGCCGCGCTTCGGCGTTGCTATCCTGCGGGGCCTGGTAGCGACCCTTACGGCGGCCTGGGCGGTGCCGGTACCCGTTGTAGCGGTAGGCGGCAGCTTGGCGGTTGTTCGTTTAGCTCTTTCTCAAAAAGATCTAGTTGCTCTGGTCGAGTGCGAACGCGTACTGCGACGTGAGAACCGTGTCTGCCTGTGGCTCGGATTTTTGGGCCTATTTATACCCTGCTGGGCCGTTTCTTCATCACGAGAAACTCGGCCCTCTAGCGGTGTGTCGCTGAAAATGGCACTCGCGGCTGGCGCGTGATCGC
>NW_012026784.1:3214328-3216646 GCF_000956235.1 Wasmannia auropunctata
CGCCAGAGGCCCGTAGGCGCGCGATGTGTCCGGCGGCCGCGGGGGTTTGGTGGCGCGCGCGTCGCGCGCGTGCTCGAGTGGCGCAGGCATGCCGCCACAGTCCATTTCGGGTTTACAAGGTACTTATTAACGCTCGATACGAAGTAGAAGACCTGAGAGAAGGAAGCGGGCGACGTCGAACAGTTGTAGCAGCTGATCGAATAAAACCATGGGTAGCGGTCTTAAACCAATAAAGAGCGCTTCGTAAGACGGAGTTACGACACGGTCCACCATGCGGTGTAGATTACCATAGGAGCCATGTGACGAATGTGGCTGACAGTCGACAACGAACTGGATAACCAGTAATGATATGGTAGAGAAAACAATTTGTAATTGAGGATGTTAGCTTACTGACAACGATTATAATACGGACTGTTCTAGCTGGTGTATAGTAATGCCGGACTAGTTCAGTTACACGGACTGACACTGGTTGGCATAATATTGCTACATAGTTCAGTTATACGGGCTGATTCTGCTTGGTACGACGGTACCAAGCTAGTTCAGTTATACGGATCGGTGCTAACTAACATGGGAATGTCAAACTAGCTCGATTATACGGACTGACACTGGTTGGCATAATATTGCCACATAGTTCAGTTATACGGGCTGATTCTGGTTGGTACGACGGTACCAAGCTAGTTCAGTTATACGGATTGGTGCTAACTGACATGGGAATGTCAAACTAGCTCGATTATACGGACTGACACTGGTTGGCATAATATTGCCACATAGTTCAGTTATACGGGCTGATTCTGGTTGGTACGACGGTACCAAGCTAGTTCAGTTATACGGATCGGTGCTAACTGACATGGGAATGTCAAACTAGCTCGATTATACGGACCGACACAGGCTGATGCAATACGATCACACTAGCTCGGTCACAAGGACTAATTTCGGTTATTATGACAAAGCCAAACTGATTAAGTTATACGGACTGATTCTAGTTTTACTAATTCAGTTATACGAATACAGAATTATCAGAATAACTCGGACATAAGAGATCTGAGATTGCAGCATTACAGGGTAGAGTCAAACGCAGGAACGATATATCGAGATAGGAGAGCAATTAAGGATTGATGGAAGGCAGATGTCGTTACGGAGAAAGAAGACAATCGTCATACAACCAAAGGGTGTCTGAGGACAGCCACCGTCTTCAGAATGGCCGAATGTTGGAAATGCCATGAGAGCTGGGACCTAGCGTACCGGCAGGCCTGACCAGTGCGCAGGCCTAACGACCGATGGAGGGGAGACTCGCGGCGAGGGCGAGCTGGGAAGAGAGTTGGACGTTAATAACAAAAAAAGACGTGTAACGACGTGTTAAGACGTGCGATGTTGAGAGATTAAAAACATAGAGTTTAACTGCATAATTATTATATCACACTGTTTTCCATTAGAATACGTAATATATCCAATATTTCCAACACATGCATTGGCAGTTACAACGTAACAATGCAAATTTCTTTATTTTTATTTAACAAAACGTCAAAGTTAATTAATCGCTCTAGCAATTATAATTATTACAATAAGAGAAAGTAGAAGTCTAGAACATTCTGTCACTAACCTTATTGTTCAGGTATTCTCCAGCAAAGCAGAACACAAATGCTTCTAGATTCGTTATAGTATAAAATAGGAGGGATCTTATTATTTGCTCTGTCGCGTCGGGTGTACCGATTGCCTGTAAATAAAAAAATCTTTATCTTGTTGCTCAGTTATAAATATCTTCATTTTACATATCTCATTCATATTGTAAAATACGAAGAAATTATTTAACATAGTACGTTTGTTAGCAAAACTAAATAAGTAAAAAACTTGATAAGTAATATAATCATTAATATATATGTAATATTTTAATTTCCATCTTTTACTCACGCTCACGATGAGGAATGCCAATGAGCAAATCATTATCGTGTTAGACAAAAACTGCAACAACACGATGTACGTGTATTTTCGAGATTTTCGACATTCTTCGAGAAATCAATGATTTTCTGATGTTTCTGGATGATTTTGTCCGTTGAAACTCTTTGCCAGATTTTAGTATCGTTGGATGATTTATAGTCGTTTATTTATTACCGCTGCAACTGTCGTTCGCGATAATCGCTCATGCGTTCCTTAACTTATCAATGTTAAAAGCAAAGCATTTACAGCACCAGCTGCCCAACTGCACATGACAACGTACACGGTTTGCGTGATTAAAATCATTTTATACGTTCTTTGTATCTTCACGTCGAAAGGAAGTTCCATTTTTTGAATGTAGGGTGGCTCGAACATGCGATCGGTGA
>NW_012026784.1:3216945-3218545 GCF_000956235.1 Wasmannia auropunctata
GTCTTCCGTCACCATTTCTAAAGTTTTGATGAATTTTCTGTGGATGATTCGGTTCGTCGATTATCCTATCAATCACAAAAAAAAGATTATTTCAAGTTCTTAGAAAATTGTCATCTCCCAAATTTTGCTGGATAACTCTAGGAATATGTTTTAATGTTGTCTTAAAATTTTTTTATATTAAATAATTATTTTTTAAATTAAATAAAAATAGCACACACACACACACACACACACACACACACAAAGCAATGTTAGACGTATGTAAATATGTATGTAAATATGTAATTACTAAACACAATCGTATTTTAAAATGAGATTCAAATAATAAACAGAATATAATTGATTAAATCGCTCAATTATGGATTCTCTTTCACTAAAAAAATTGTTTAGAAACATGACACACTTAACAACTGTAATTTGAATGCAATTTGTATCATTATTTATGTGTCAATCGTGTTACTTACCGCTGACTGACTTACCGCTGAGTTTACCAAAACACAATAAGCTTAGTCATTACTTTCATATATGCTAGCATACTACTCAAACAATCCATTAAATTGAAAAGATCATCGGAATGGAAATGTGTTTGAAGGTATCGATAATGGTAGAATTGAACAATTATTATTGAGATAATCCAAAATATTCTGCATAACAGAATGCACAAAGTATCTGGCCATATTCCGAATAAAGTGAACATAACTTCAATTATGCGATTAATCGTACTCTTCCGTATCATAATATTCTGTTTACTCCCCTTTCTGTACAAGAGCGAGCACATCAAAATGTATAACAAATGCTTTTAATGAAGCAAAAGGAAACACAATGAATTTGATCATGTACTTCCGCCAGATGTACGTTTCGATGGATCAATGTGCATCGCAGAGAATTGCTGGGTAAAGACTGGGCGTACCTAAGAGGTCATCACACGAATTTACCCTTGAATTGTCGACCAATGGAAAAGAAACTCATTAAATATTTTCATCGTACTGCGTGCAGACCACCCATACATCTGTCGTGGGTCCTGACAATTTTAATAAAAAGAAGGAAACCGCTGGGACCATCTCTCTTTTTTTCGAGGGCCGATGATGCGGTCGCAAATTGCTCGCTTTAAATAAGTAATGAAACGCGTGGGCATAGGTACGGTATACACGGATTGCGATACACGGAGCCGCGCTCAGCGAGCTTTGAAAACATTTTGAAGTTTGGAGGGACGAAAGAAAATAACATAAAATTAAATAACTGCATATCTGTATATCTATCTTTGCATATAATATATTCTTACATTGCGAACTTTCAGGCGAGACCCATGATTTGTGTCTCTCCATAAGAAATCGACATATGGTATATGGTATACTTTAACAGAGAAATTTATTACATTATAGCTTTTCATGCCATGTTTTCACATAAATTATCTTTATCTATTCTAATTATCTTTATATAATTTGGAAAAATATGCAATATTACAATGTGTGTTAGTGTAACTAGTGAAGGCATATTTACATGTCGCCTCTGTACACGCTTCTACGCAAGACATATATATATATATTATATAAATAAATATATTATATATATAAATTTATTATATATATATATATATATA
>NW_012026784.1:3219292-3219605 GCF_000956235.1 Wasmannia auropunctata
GGAACATTTCATCTCAACACTTCCCCTGAAATTTTACATCAAATTTTGAGAAGTATGACAGATCCTGTATACATATACTCGCTTTCAGTGCCCATAGAGCTCACACACACACTGGAACTGTGTACAAAAAAAGGTTGCATACATTTCATCTTCAGATCTGTGCCTACTTACAGAGAGATTATTACACTCATTCTTTCAAATGTTTTTCATACCAATTAACGCACACAGTCTGTCAAATCTAACGCGAGACATTGGCTTTGTAAACACATCAGCTGCTTGACATTCACTACCAACAAACTCAATTGACAGCTGA
>NW_012026784.1:3221546-3222425 GCF_000956235.1 Wasmannia auropunctata
GTTTGAAACGCGATATTTCCCTAATGAAGAACGTATTATAGCCCAAAGGCTATCCGCGATAAATCTTGCATTTCGGCAACGCATGCACAGCAGCGAGCGGAAATGCAAGAATGCAAGCTCGCGAAGCGAGCGAGCGCAAATCAAGGTCGCATGGGAAGACCACACCTGACTTCCCATGCCCAAATATGGTCCGATCGCGGACCATCGCGAAGTAAAATAGGATACCGAGAAAATCCTATATAAGGGGCTGCCTAATCGTGCGCCCGACAGAGTTTGATCAAAAGAGTAATACCGACTACACGTTATGTGTCGCGACAACACTTACTCCGAGTGCCGGCAAGACAGCCGCCGCGACACGAACGCGGGATATACACATAGCCACGAATATGGAAACGGGAACATAGAACTGTAATAGTATCAAGAAACCATTTGTAACGAAAGAGAAATAAAAGTGTTAATTACTGTAAAACAGTGTCAAGCGACTGTGTCTCTACTCCTACTTCGCGTATCCTCGTGGGTTCCTACCCTTCAGGCGGACCGATCCCCAAAAATATTCCTTGTTGCACCGAGAGGTACAACAAACGTCATCCGATCTGTGGGAGTCAACGTGATTGCGGAAACTGATATAATATTCCACGTATAATAATAATAATAATAATAATAATAATAATAATAATAATAATACATATTATAATATTATTACAATATTGTATAATGATGTATAATTTATAATAATAAAGCACTATTAATATTATTGTTTATTATACATTTTCGTTACTTAACAGGCTATTACGTCGCCATCACGCAAGACGCATCGATTCTCAATACAACCAAGAAAGAAATGTACAATCTGATGTGCAAAGAGTTGGAAGAAAGTTG
>NW_012026784.1:3222475-3223847 GCF_000956235.1 Wasmannia auropunctata
TTTTTAGAATCATATTTATTACCTGCTCGGACAAATATACATCTTAATATCTACGGAGTTCACAGAGATCCCAATTTTTGGCCAAATCCAGAGATATTTGATCCAGATCGATTTTTGCCTGAGAAGATCCAAAATCGTCATCCTTACTCGTATATACCATTTAGCGCTGGACCACGTAACTGCATCGGTAAGCTGAACTTTTTCTCATGTGAATTATTGTTTTTATATGAATAATTGTGCGATGTACATCAAATTTATATAGGCCAACGATTCGCTCTGCTAGAAATGAAAGCGATGGTAGCCCCTCTGGTA
Organism: Wasmannia auropunctata; assembly: GCF_000956235.1. Lineage (NCBI taxonomy): Eukaryota > Metazoa > Arthropoda > Insecta > Hymenoptera > Formicidae > Wasmannia > Wasmannia auropunctata. The sequence goes on from NW_012026784.1 coordinate 3,222,788, forward strand.
CACAATTTCTATTTGGAACCCGTTGATTATTTAAAGAATCTTCGATTGCAAGTTGATTTAATACTTCGTCCTGCTCATCCACTTTGTGTAAAATTTGTACCTGTCTGCAAAATAAATGCAAGTATACGTGAAATAAATCCAAATTAAACGAATATCGTAAAGGCAAAAAATGTTATAAAAATTAGAAAAATATGATATGCTTATAACTATATATATGTATACTGTATAAATATAATATATGCATATTATATGTATTATAATATATAAAATTTGTTTATATCGCTATAATATATATATTAATATAAAACATTTAAAATGTATATTATTTAACTTATTGAAAAAAAATTATGTAAAAATATTATTATGGTCAGAATTGTATTCTATGTAGTAAATTCTGTTTATTAAATATATGTGCACTAGATGTATGTATATACGAATTAAATCCACACAGTAGAATTGTCCAAAATATATCATAGCCCGGGAATAAATTTTTCATATAAGAACATATATAAATATACATATATAAACATATATAAAAATTTATAATTATATATAAATATATATAAATATATAATTAAATGCGAAATATTTTCATATAACATATCCATATATGTTTCTTTTCTTTGTAAAATTATTTTTTGATAGAAAAATGATAATAATAAAAAGAAAACAAAAAATAATTAAAAGAATAATTTTTGCATTATTTTTTCTTACAAAAAATCAAGTTTTAAGAAATGAGAAAAAATTGTTTGTATATAATTATATATGTATGTATATTTTTAATCATTTTTATATAATTATATAAAAGCAATTTTTCTTATTTCTTCAAACTTGATTTTTTGTAAAATAAACAATGTAGACATTATTCTTTTAATTATTTTTTATGTTTCCTTCTTATTATTTCTTTATATTAACCTTCAAATGATATACTTCTTTCAAATACTCACTAATAGAACGATGGTGCGAATTTGAATATGATATTGTACACTCGCTCACTAAAAGGTTGCGACACTTTTTTTTTATAGGTTTCTAATTTATATTTAATATACGTAATATATAC
>NW_012026784.1:3226597-3256126 GCF_000956235.1 Wasmannia auropunctata
ATGGAATAAGATTATACATACAAATGTTTTATTTGTTATTATAATGTAAAAAAGAGAACATATTACAATGTTTATAACGTAATGTAAAAAAAGGGACATATTACAATGTTTATAAATGTGTAAAACGCTAAAAGTAGGCACCGATATAGCACACTGCACTGTTTAGACTAGAAGTGAGAATATGCACCACAATGAACTTGCAAAGTTAATATTTCGTTAATTTGCACGAATCTGAAGCTGTGCATGTGCATACCTGTCACCTGAGGTATCGGGCATATTAACGTAATGGGGATAAGCCATGACAAATTTCTTTGTGCAAATGTCAGCAATTCGAAAATTTTCGCGGTGCCAATTCGCACTCATGTATACCATTTGAAAGTTAAAGAATAATTTTACAGAGGAAAAAAACATATATGGATATATATGGACATATTTTGCATATAATTATATATAATTATATATTTTTATATATGTTTTTATATGAAAAATTTTTTTCCGGAATAGAAATACTCTAAAAATATATTTGGGACATATATGATATCTTTGATTAGGATATCCCTATGATGTGTTATGATGTCGAACTTTTGAAACATTTCTGATGTAAGGGAATTAGTTTCTTGATGCCAGATCAAATCGAATTGAGTCGAAATTTATTTCTTTGAATTCAAATCGAATATCGAATCAAATCGAATTAAATTGAATTGATTTATTCAACAATATAATTATTGTTTAAGGTTGAATTTTTATATATAGAAATAATAAAAAGATTTTTATCCTTTCCTTTCTAAAAAAAAAGATATCGATACTATGATATCGATACTCGCATCTATCGAAATTTGAAGCCTCTTTTCCGCGATTTTGATTGGTAATTCTGTCATTGCGTTTAATTTACGAGTAGCTGTCATTGCACATTTTGACAGTTGTGCGTATTAAAGTTGATGGAGTGTAAGTGGCCACCCTTTTTTATCTTGTAAACAAATAGAAACCTAATAAATATAATATCAAATTAAACGGCTCTGACTAAACTTTATTGTAAGCACAATGATCACTTAGAAATATTATCTATGTTAGAGACCGAAAAAACATGATTAATTTTTGCACGGTAACGTGACAATTTTAATATAATAAAAGTTGTAGCGTTTCTTTTAACGAATACAACGATGTATGATATAACGAAATTATTTTACGAATTATAAGAGTTATTTTGGTTTAAAATTTTGCGGGCAGTTACTATCTTTTCAATTTCGGCCCTGTGTACGAAAAAGATATTGATTATATTGTATATTGTACATAATTTTACAAGATTATCATTATATGTATCCTAATTTCTTAGATTCGAAATTTTCAAATAATTCACATTTAAATCACAAAGATTTATTACGTAGATCAGATCGTCAAATTAAATATTGTATGTTACATATCGTGCGAGACTGGAATTCACGAATCAGTATCGATTGTATCGAATCGATAGAAAAGACTTCTTTCGCATTAGAGTAGTAACTTCCGTTTCGGCACTCGATTCACTCCGGTTGGTCCGCGTTTCCGCCGCGAGCGTGTCTCTTTTCGCCTGCGACACGGAATCATGGCGGTGGGCAAGAATAAGGGTCTTTCGAAAGGAGGAAAGAAGGGCGTGAAGAAGAAGATGTGAGTAGGGCTTATTGCGTTTCGGTTGTAGCCGGTTGTCTCACGTTCGCGTGAAGTTTCTCGCTGGGTCGCCGTTTCGCGCGATGCCTTTGGTTATGTCGGATCCTCGCGTACCGACGCGTGCGACGTGTGCAATACAACGTGCCGTATCGCGGTTAACGCTGCACACTGCCGCGTTATTTTCTTCAAACACGGTACAATAAACGTGATTACCGTGATCGCGTTCTGTGTATCGCCAAGTATTGTCACGTGCATTAAAAAAATTAGTTGCTCCAAAGTTGACTGATGTGCGAGATTTGCGATCACGCTGATCCTAACCTAACTTAATCAACTTTGTGTGTAAATCGGGGTGGAGATTGAAAAAAGAATTATTTAGAAGTGTTGTATGTTTTAATTTTGGAGTATATAGTTGTTCAATTGTTCGGTTTTAATCAGGTTCTAGTACTTTTTGTTTGCTTAAACAATCCAGATTGTTTATCTCTGATAAAAATCTTGAAATTCTTAGACGTGAATTTTGAAATATCCTAAGATTTCTTTGTAATATTGGAAGGAAACCAATAAAATCTAAAGAAGTTTAAGGGTATTTTCTTAAAAATCTTAATAAATTTAAAATAGGAAACATTTGTAAAATATGAAATATGAGAGTTTTTTCATTACAAAGGACAACAATCCCTATCATCTATATTACATATAGTTGAGGCACTATATATATATTTTATACCTTTAAGATAGTTTAAAGATACTCTAACCTATCTATGTAACATCCTTTTTATAAAAAACTTGTGTATTAATTATATTTACCTTGATGTATCTGTGCATATCTGAAAACATTTACATAAACATTTTAGTATTTTATTGTATTTATAATGAGAAAAATAGCAATGATTAGAAGAGGAAAACGGTTATTTAGAAGAGAATTCTGAGTTACTTGAAAATTAATAGAAAATTGAGAGATTATGTAAAGTTAACAAATAGATGTATATATATTGGAAGATTTTATTGTGTAGAAAATATATAAAGTTTAAAAAAGATAAAGTAATAGTTTCTATAATATTATATTATATTTTATGTATGTGCATACTTTCTCACATTAGCGTTACTATTTCAGTGTGGATCCCTTTACTCGTAAGGACTGGTACGATGTCAAAGCACCATCTATGTTTGCCAACCGGCAGGTTGGAAAAACCTTGGTCAATAGGACTCAAGGAACAAGTAAGATTCCTTTTCATTATCAGCTTCCTAATCAAAACTATCTTTTTGTTACGTAAATTATTTGTTGAGTGTAGCCTACTTCATGCTTTTAATTAGTTTTCTTAATTCGCTTGTATACATGTTTACTATTTTAGCTGATTTTTATGCCAAATTCATTATTTTATAATAAAAAGGGCAACACACACAAAATATGAAATTAAACTATAACAAATAAGAATATTTATTGGTCAGTGTACTTTATGTTTTTTTACTATTATTAAACGTAGTTATAACCTTACAAATATAATTGTGATATATACATATTAATTATGTATGCAATAACAATGATTAGCCATAAATTGAAAGTTCGGCATTAGTCAACGATAATCGTCGATCAGCTTCTGACGTGGTAATATTTATTACAAGATATTTATTTCATTCCACAGAGATCGCTTCCGAGGGTTTGAAGTTCAGAGTTTTCGAAGTATCTCTCGCTGATTTGCAAAGCGATCAGGATGCAGAGAGGTCTTTCCGAAAATTTAGACTAATTGCCGAAGATGTCCAAGGCCGTAACGTATTAACTAATTTCCACGGGATGGACTTGACAACGGATAAGCTGCGATCGATGGTGAAGAAGTGGCAAACCTTGATTGAGGCCAACGTCGACGTCAAGACCACGGACGGCTATCTGCTTCGAGTTTTCTGCATTGGTTTCACAAATAAAGATCAGCTGAGCACGAGGAAGACGTGTTACGCCCAGCACGCGCAGGTTTGTAATTCCAATGAACTTGTGTTGCACGCGTTATACGCAAATCCGTTATCCATTTTGACTCTCAATAGTTGAATGGCAAGAGATATTGCGATATATTAATGCTGTCGCTTACCACACTACTTTCATTTTTAAGTAAGTAGTGAAATAGAAACATGCTACACAATATTAGATATGTCGTATAGATTAAGTTACTTAACTACAGACATTTTACAAAATGTCTTCGTTCACAGGATGTTCTTTTTTACTTTCTAAGATATATTGTACATAGCTCTATTTAAAATAAAATGACAAATTTTAAAGCCTTGTGTCGATACTAGAAATCGATCCAAGTTCTCGGATCGAAAACTGTGTAGCCAATAAAATTACTAATTTTCCGTAAAAACTGCAAGTTAATTGGCTACACAGTTTTCGATTCGAGAACTTGGACCGACTTCTAGTATTGTAGACACAAGGCTTAAGGCAATGCTGGCGCGGTAGCCGAACTGCATAATATCACTGTTTTACCGACGTTTTGTATGAATGCGTGTGATATTGATATAGTGTGTAGTGTGTAGATGTGTTATGTTTACTACCACAATATCACATACACATTGTAACAAATTTTCGTGTACATATTTCTCGAAAATTAAGTATCTAAGTATAATTAAGTATTGTGTAAATCTAACTATACAAACTTCATATTATTTCTTCATGTAATCTATTAGTCTAGCTACCGTAATTTCGTAAGTACGAGTTACAGAGCTTTTATATCAAGCATACCTCGATTTGACATGTTCTTTAGAAAAAATAGTAAAAAAGAATTTTTTTGTTGTTGACATAAATCCCAAGCATCAGGTCAGTATTAATGAGTATATTTTAATTCTAAAAAAAAAAAAAGGATTTCTAAGTCTGTTGAAAAATAGATAATACTAGTAGTATAAATCTCGACACAAAAATTATTGCGTTTCGTCGGTAAAACAGACGACTCCAGTAGTCCTTTTTAAGCTGTAAATTTTAAGCTCATGAATTAATTGCGTTTTAACGATACTATTTATGTAATATTAATTTTTTTTATTTATTTAGTTTTGCTAGGTATCTTCTATTATATTTTTTTTCTCATAAATCATATGGCTCAATTTAGGTTAAGAAGATCAGGCAGAAGATGGTTGAAACTATTACGGAAGACGTTACCAAGACCGATTTAAAAGGCGTGGTTAGCAAACTGCTTCCGGATGCCACGGCTAAGGACATCGAGAAAGCCTCGCAGGGTATTTATCCTCTGCACGACGTTTACATTCGTAAGGTGAGTAACAATGTAGATACAATTTTAAAAGTGAAATGAATATGACTATTTCTCAAGTTCGTGTTAGGTTATACATTTATGATTACGAATTGAAGATTAAAATTTGATCATTCAGATTATTTAAATTTTTAATCTGTTTATTATAAAATTATTATGTATATTATAAAATTTGACCATTCAGATTATTTTAATTTCTAATCTGTATATCATTGTAATCCGTTTTATTTGTATTTTTTGAATTCTAATTCTAATCTCGCAATCCCCACTCTCTAATGGTTCGACAAGAGCTTTACGAACGTTAATAATGCTAATAAAATGCCAGTAAATAATAGGATGTAATTTTATTAGGTGAAAGTGTTGAAGAAGCCGCGCTTCGAGCTCAGCAAATTGCTGGAGCTGCATGGAGACGGAGGTGGTAACAAGAGCGAGGAGGCCGGCGAGACTGGTTCGAAAATAGACAGACCGGAGGGTTACGAACCACCAGTACAAGAATCCGTTTGAAGATGAGTGTTTTAAAATCTTTCATAAAAATAAAAACCAAGATGATTGTGTAAATAACACCTTTATTCACATTTTTTACCCGTATCTAGTGCGCACCGCGGTGTGTGCACCGCGAAAGGTACTATATATACTTAATCCCCATCGCGTCCTTGAGATATTAAATGGTAGAGCGATCGAAAAAAAAAATAATTTGTAAAAAAAACGATCGAATTAGATAAGCTTTGCGTGATTGAGAACAATCCCTAATTTGATTACGTTACAATATGTCCATCAATCCTTTTGTAACATACGTCACACCGGTCGTGAGCAACGTTCTAAAACTTTCACTCCAGGATGCTAACAGATATATGATGAACACGAAGAAAAGTATCTTTGTCAATACATCCACCCAATACATACTGCGACAGAGAGAGAGAAAAAAACATTAGATCGGTGCGTGTCGGAAAAAATCACAGACACCTATATAATACACTAGAGTACTAGACCGTTAACTACGTCCCTTTAAGGGAGGACTCTATAAGACTAAAAAAAACTGATTTTTAAGAATTCTTTTTTAAAATGAAAGTAAATAATTTCAAAAGTTTAAATATTTTACTGTATATTTGAGCAATGAAAAAAGAATTTTTTATTAATAAATAACATTTTTTTAAAATAAATAATAGAATTTGATAACGTCGCGCCGTTCGAGTTGTTCGATTGTGTACAATCTAGGAGGCGTAATTTTTGTCTAAAACAAAAAAACCCAATTTTTTCTTAATTTTTATAAAATTATCTTCTATATAAACTAACAAAACATTTCAATTATTGAGTAAGTTATGACAATTAAAAAAATTTTTTTAATGAAAAAATTTGAATCTTTTTTGCAAAAAAAGAAAATTGTTTAATTTAATTTTTTTGTAATATTGTTAGTTTATATAGAAGATAATTTTATAAAAATTAAGAAAAAATTTTGTTATTTCATTTTAAACGAAAATTACGTCTCTTAGATTGTACACAACTCCAGCGACGCGACGTTATAAAGACATTCTATTATTTATTAAAAAATCATATTAATAAAAAAAATGTTTCCACTGCTCAAATATACAATAAAACAAGTATACAGTTAAACTTCTGAAATTATTCAATTTTATTTTAGTTGAAAAAAAATTCTTAAAGATCACTTTTTTTTTTAATCGTGTAGAGTCCCCCCTTAACTGTGGCTAAAAAAGTATACGCAGAATAGGGACCCGTACTTTACAATGTTTTGGCATTTTTTAATAAATTGTAAAATATACACGTTCAAAAGTAGTGCATGCAGGTGAAAGTTAGACATTAGCTGGTTACATAACTTTATTGGCATCTCTTTCCTATTTGGTGGTCCTTATTTTGCGCATCCATCAAATCCATCTTCGCGCAGGCCACAATTTACATAAGGAAAAAATTAGGAATTTAGGCAGTCTAGGGTATATAGATGTCTGTGGAAAAAATGCATTTTTTTCCACGGGCGATTTCGAACTTACACTCTCAAATGTCGACGAGCGGCGGGCAGTGTTTCTGGAAGTTCTTTTAAGATATAAACTCTGGCGGCTCGAATGCAATCCGAGAAGTACGCATCTATATCCATATCCTCGCCGTGCAATTGATAGTTTTTGTACTCTGTACTGTTAATCTTTTCCCTTAGGTCATTGACGTACGTGTTTTCAAAGTCCCATTGATTATTGGCATAATATTCAAACATTTCAAATCCTTTGTTTATACGGCGTTGTATATGGCACATGCTGTGATACAAACAAATATGAACACAAGTAAATGTAAATGCTTTTATATACAGTAGAACTCCGTTTATCCAAACATGCCTAACGACAAGACGATTCGAATAATCGAATAAGTCTTCGGATATAGGCTCACTTGGTAGTTTCGATAATAGGAGCTGACGTTCAAAAAAGCTGAAGTCAAGCACGTCGAACTCCTATTGTCCCGAATAATTTGGGTAATAAGAACTCGAACTATGAATTCATATACAGGGTGTTCCGAAATTCGCGAATCAAAATATCATAGCAGCAAGGTTTTTGAAAAATTAAAAGTTATTTGTAAATGTTTATTTTAAGCAGTAGTTTTTAAGATATAAAAGTTGTAAATTTAGCCAATTATAAATTACGGTTAAACCACGGAAACATGTCCGTGAGCGCGTCGATGATATTAATGGTCGCGCACTTCAGGCGCATGCTAATCTATAATTGGCTAAATTTTATGTATTGTATCTCAAAAACTATACTGCTTAAAATAAAAATTTACATATAACTTTTTTTCCTTAATTTCTCGAAAACTTTCTTGCTGTAATATTTTGACTTGCGAATTTCGGGACACCCTGTATATTTGGATATATTAAACATAACTCGCTCGTGTAAATGGAGTGCAGCGGATGAACGAGAGTTCAGTACTGATTCGAGGTCTCGCGGGACCGACTTACATCGGTTTATACCCAGCCAGAAAGAGGAGCGCATCGATAATATAGGCCGGAATCATGTGGAAGAGCAATAGACAGATGTTGTGCATAAGTCGGGAGTTCTTCAAACTGCCACCTGGATACCAGACGACTCCGTTCAGAGGTATCTCTTCCGTTATCTTTCGGCCGCGTTCTATTATTTCCCGCCAGGTGATCTGCGAACAAGGACAAAAATCGAGTTTCGATATATTGTCAAAGAAAGCACGCGTCTAGGCGTCCATTTATTTTTCCATCCACCTTGAACTCGGTACTACTCGTCATATTAAAAACACGTTGGTGGTTCTTGAAGTATAAAAAGTCCCATGTGGCGAGGAGAAGACCGTTGGCGGCGATGTCGACGGGCAGATAATCGGCGTAGCCGTTCTCGTTACAGAACATCGTTCTGATCACTCCCTTCCCGGCGCCGATCAAGAGACCGGTGGGCCCGTTGATGTTGTCCGTCCAACCGGGCAGCGGCTCCTTCCAGATAGGAATAATTACGCTTGGCCTAAGAAAACGACGAAATTGTAATAAATGAAGATAATATACTTAACGTTCGTGATGTGCGGTATCTACGAACTTGCGACGAGATCCCCCCTTTCATCGGTTTTACCTTATAATTACTGCCGGGATATGCAGCATAGCTTCTTCGACGAGATTCTCCGATAAGGCTTTCGTGAAAGCGTAAGTGTTAGGTAATTGGCCCAAGATCTTGTCCGTCATCGCCTCGACTACATCATCGTCCATCCATTCGACGCATTTGATCACTTGATGAGGATCCGCGGGCGGGGGATACGTTCTCTCGCGCAAAATCTATCGAAGCCGGTTCTATTTAGTTTTTTTTTCCTAAGTATCCCGACATGTAAATATTCCAGAAACCACTCACCTTTTCTTGAAGATGACAGTAGGCCGTGCTGATATGAACGAACAGAAGTAACTGCTTCATTTCTTTGGCCAGCTCTAACATGAGCTTCGTGCCACGTGTATTTAACAGTACCGCTTTCTTCAATAGTTCATCGAATCTGCAAGAGGATTATGATCGAGCAAATAAAAACTCATTATTCGAGAGAATCGTTTAAGAATTACGTATCGTTGAAGCAATACTGTCCTGGTAAAAATTTCTTGTTAGAATCCACGTATATGTATATATAATATATACATATATGTGTGAAATCTGAAGTATTCTAAAATTTCTCATTCTATAATTTTCAAAGAAAATTTATAAAATTTAGAAGTTTTTTTTAGAAATCTTTATAAATTTAAAATGTGAATTTTTTTAACGTGATGAATTCTTCAAATAATTTTTCAGAATTTCTATAAATATATAGAATATATTCACAAATTTCTTATAAAATAAATGTTATAATATTTTGAAAAATTTTTTATTTTTTTAAATAAAAAAATTGGAATACTTTTCCGAAAGCTAAGAAAATCTTCATCTTTTCTAAAATTCTTTATATACATATGTGAATTTTTTTGACATTTTTCTTTCCAAAAAAAACTTATAAAATTTGAAAAAATTGTAGGTATATTTTTTAGAAATATTCACAAAATTTAAGATATAAAAAATTGATAAAAGTATTGTGAAAATTTTTTTTCACCAAGATGATCTAAATAATGAGATTTTTCGAGAGTTTTTTTTTGTATAGTTCTACAAAAGATAATTTATGTTAGTCGTAAGATTTATGAGCAATAATATTATAATTATATAAAGTAAAAAAATAATAAGACTTATACTTTCAATATAAGAATTATTGAGAATAATAAGATTATTCTCAATAATTCTCTCAAGAACAAATCTGGAAACATGTTTACTATAAATTTTATCGACCAAGTAGAGAATACTAACGGAAATACAGAATCTGCCAACAGAATGAGATGGCAGATTGACCGCAAAAATTATCTGTCAGGATCTATCGTTTCGTAACCATTTAATATGACATATTCTATTTAAAATGATTACGAAATGATTCTGCTCGATTTCTTCTGTCAGATTATGTCTGCTGGCGGAACAGGAGTTTAATGCGAACCAATCTGGCGCAATATTTGAATCCTGTTAGCAAACTGCTAAACACTTTCCTTATTGAATATTTTTACAGTTTTTTCGTTAAAAAATGCTACTTTATATATATTTATAAAAATATCAACTCTCTTCTCTCTAAATTTTTTGGAGTGAAATTTCACTCTAAAGAGTGAAAATACTGCCACTCAAGTGGCCGAGTGACAGTATTTTCGCTCTTTTGGAGTGAGATTTCACTCTTTTGGAGTGAGATTCACTCTAGAAAATTTAGAGAGTTGCAAATGTCTTGCTAAAGATATCTCACAACGTCCGATTAGATACTTTTTTCTCGTTACAATACGGAATACCTGACGGTAGCCGCTCCGTGATACACGATGTTAATGTTTTCGACAAGCATCTTTTTGTCTTCCGGCGATAATCCAAGCCCTGGCGACGCCACATCCCCGTTAACGGCCGTTACCATTTTTTCAAGCGTCGGCAATCCCCTTTGAGTTTTGACTTTCTCGAACAGCTGTAATTTTAATTTTAAGCGAATTTACCCGCCAGTTATGCGAGGGTCATGCATAATCATACGCAGTAAGAACAAGGTAAGAGCGAGATAATTGAAGTCCGACAAAGAGATTACAAAAAAATCTTGGCGAATATAAGTCACGAAGACTCATTGTTATGTCACTAGTATATCACTATGTACATAGATATATCATTGGATATATCATTAGATATGTTATTAGAATACAACTGTTGCCGGCACGGATTTGTAAACAAGTCGTTCCTTGAATGTTTTTTTTTTATTTTTTGCAAGCAATTAAGATGATTAATTTATAACAAGAATTTTTTTTGTAATCGCAACGCGATAAATATATAAAAACAGAAGAAATCAATTTTTACGTAACATATCAATTAGACGATTATCGTACGTGTGGCATATGCACACGTGACGTTTTTAATACCCTTTTTACAGTATAATCGATACATATATATATATATATATATATATATATATATATATATCAATTATTACGAGAAAGAGACAATATTATTTGAAAAACGATATGTAATTTCATGTAAATAGTAAATCTAATTCCTTTTCCAAAGTGCACATTAAATTATTTTTTTTGTTAAAAATTAATTGATTTATCTAATCAATTTGTGCATAAAGATATCAGAATAAAGTGGTCGATAAATGAAAATTTTGGGAAGTATTTTATAGCAAAAAGTTTTATGCAAAAAAAACTAAGTTAGTTATATAAGTTAATTATTTTTTAATTATTTATATAAGATGCAATTTTGGGAATTTATATAAGTTAATTATTTTCTAATTATTTATATAAGATAATTTTGGGAAGGATTTTATAGCAAAAAGCTTTATGGCAAAAAAATAACTAAGTTAATTATTTTTTAATTATTTATGTAAGATGCAACTTTTTATATCAGAATAAAGCATGAAATATCCTATAAAATACCAATTTTTTTTAAACTATTCTCATTCTATTTCGATTCTAATAATTCTAATTTCATATTTTTATATGTAGAGCAACAGACCCACAGAGGAATCAAATAACGTAAGAAGAGTATAACACATATTATACATGCGTATTATGTATTTCTTGTTATTCTTATTCTTGAACTTTGAACATACGCATTATGCGTCATTTAAACGCTGCTTTTTTACTAGCGGTTAATGCACTAGCGCGGTAGTTGCTAATAAAAACGTATCATGTATTTTAAAATGTTAGTAAGCTTTGTCTGCTAGCGTGCTAGTGAAGTTAAAATATTTCATTTTTATAAGTTAACAAGCTGCTAGTATTGTACTATCCGCTAGCTTTCTTCCAAAAGCGCCGTGGATGGCAACTAGCTTGTAATTACATAGCTGCTTTCACAAGTGGAAAGATATTCGAGATATCAAATTTTATATTTTTTTACATTTCCGGGTATCTTCTTTCTCGTATAGCGTCCCGCATATATATATTTCTTTTTTTGCATGAAAGACTTAACGAGCAACAAAAATTCTTCAAATTTATCCATCGTTCATACGCATTATATTTTTATACGCTGCAGCATTGCCAGAAGCAAGCTCTTTTAACAAAATGACTGAAGCACTTAATGTCTCTCTGTTAGAAATCTATTTTTTCAACTATGCTAGCTTTTTTAACACAACAAATAATGGGCCAAAGACGAGCAAATAAAATTAATGGATTTTCGATAATTTATTCATTCAAGCAATGTATCGCGATACTAGTTTCAGCCTGACTAGGCCTTTTTCAATCGCATAAACACAATCAATAAATTAACACATATTATGAAATATGACGCACACCGTGAATAATTATAAAATAAGGCTGTCGATTACAACATATTATAATGTTTTAATAAAAAAGATTGAAAGAGGCTGAAAGACGATTGAAAACTTTACATTTAAGCTAGTTTTACTAGCATTATGTGTACGGAATTATATTTTTGTAGCTGCTAGTTTTTCTAGCGTACTATAGAACACTAGCGTGCTAGTAAAAAAGCGACGTAAATCCGGCCGCTTTACATTTTGAAGAAATCCTATTATATATTAATTAGCGTAACTGCTTGCATCATATAATGTGCATATGTATAAGGTGTTTTATAATCAACTAGTTACAGTTACATAGCACTATTTCTTTATGAAAAACTTAATATAGAGTCGAAAAAGTTTGAATTTTTATTTTTTTTTCTCTAACGCTTAACGAAAGAGGTATTATTAGTTAAAAATCTATCCTCAATTATAATGTCGCTCATTAATAGATGTATGCCTTTGATATCTGCGGCTCATATATAAATCATGACGAACGTACTCGTAGTTAAATACAGTAGAACCTCTTTATAATCCACCTCATTATAGTTACAACTCACAACCTCTAAACAGTCGATCTATAGATAAGCACATTTCAAGCCCACGTGACCATAATCTCTTGTACATATATATTTCTATATAAATATTTAAATTCTAGATTTACATCCTGAAGTAGAGATAAAAAAAAGAAACAAGTTTACTTTGGAGTTAAAAAAAACTGAGTTTTTATGATAAAAGAATTTGTTTATTCCAAAGATAAACAATTGTTTTTTTTTTCATCTCTACTTCAGGATGTAAATCTAGAATTTAAAGATTTATATAGAAATATAGAAAAGACTTTTTTTATGTGATAAAGAAGTCTTTTCTAAAAAAAAAAGATAGAATTTTCTTGATATTTACGTCATTTCGGTATTATTTAATACTTTTTGTCATTATAACTTTAAATATCGAGGCGAAAACACATGAACAAACTGAATTTACGTGAGAGCTAAAGTCCTGTTTTCTACCGACAATTATCTAACAAGTCCATGGCCATCGCCACTTGGTATACATACATTTTGATTGTTTACAGCTATCTTTACACAGAAATCTTTTGTGTAGATGCAAAACTGAATTCTAGAACAATAATGTGGTGTCAAATATTTAAAGAAAATACCGAAAATATTTTTAAACAGATTTTTACTGGATTTTGTGCTCAGTGTCAATATTTTTTCGGTAATTTTTATCTCTATCTTGAGGCGTGATATATAATTAAAAATGATCCTATTACGTTAATAATGTGTTTGTGAAGTGTTTTATATCGCTAAGAATATAATAATCACGTGTAGCAAACGGATAGTAATTCTATACACTTTGCGAAATTGAAAGTTAGACTATCTCTTACTATCAATTTACCACGTAATTGTTTCGCGCGATTCTGTCGAGTGGATGAGTTTCGAACAAAACGCGCGATGTGGAGTGCCGCCATTAGTTGAATTTCCAAATCAATAAAGTCGCAGTTTGTCATGTTTACTTTGCTGTTCGTACAACTGAGAATCCTATTAAAGATTTTTATAATAAACCGTTTCTCCCGGATGTATATAATCCAGGGAGAAATTCGTCTATGTACTCTATGTCTATAGACATTGAATTTCAGCGGATTAGAATTGGTCGTTAAAATATGGTAATTTTTCCGCTTCCCAGGGAGAAATAATAATTGGTTTGTAGACGTCGATTCGATATCTATAGACAGTCATTTCTCTCCGGGAAGCGGAAAAAATACCGTGTTCTAACGACGTTTCTGATGGGTTATACACATATCTGTTCCACCTGGGAGAAACGGCTTATTACAAAATTCGATGACTATATAGACGTCGAATCGACGCGCTATAAACCAATCGTTTTTCCGTAATTGGGAAGCGGAAAAAAATACCATATTCTAACGACGTTCTAATTTTATATATAGGAATACAGGAATTTCATCGGGCATGCAAGCGCGCGCGTGCGCGCGCGTTATAAGGCAGCGTGTTTACGGTATTGCGTTAAAATTCGAAAGACGTGACATAACACGCCGCGAAACGCCGCGCAATCCGTACTTTCACCGTGGCCGCCGCGGCAGGGGAGGGCGCGCTCGCGCGATACCGATAATCACCATCTCTTCTCTCGCTGTATTTTTCGAGCCGGGGCCTTGACTCGGTTTCTTTCGTCACATAGATGGCTCGCGGTTGCAATCCGGGTTGATGCGGTCCGGTTTACTACACTTTCACCGACGAATTTTATTTGAGAAATATCTACCGCTTGCGCTTGCGCGCGCGCGCACACCAGACACAGCGCGAGAGGAGGAAACCTCTCCGCGCGTTTGCCGAGCCGCGCGAGGCCCTCTCAACTGCACCTCGCGCCATCGTCGTCGTTGTCGAGCGCGCGTAAGGCAACAATGATGCAACCGCGAGTAACGCGCAATAGCAAAGTCATAGTCACGCACTTTCTCTTTTTGGTTGCCCTCCTCGCTCGACGACGCGCTCGCGGAGACCAAGGTGGAACGTGAAATTTTCTCTGGTGATCAGATAAAGTAGACTAGATCGCGCGCGACACGATTCGCGAGATCGTGCGCGCGCGCGCGCGCGCGCGCTAGCTGTATATCCGAACGTGTGTACCGAACCCTGCCTCCCCCGCACACAATTAGTGCGACGGAAATTCTTTTGTTGTGTAACTGCACACAGAAAAAGTCCAATGGTTTTGATTGGAAATAATCGTTTAAGTCCTTTTCCGATCATTTTTCGATCGGTAAACGGATCGGATACAAAATAATCATTTCCTTTATCCGACAAAATGTGATTTCGGATAAAATGTGAACGGAAAATGAGCCGCCATATGTTTATTCGGTAAAATTTCGTAGGCTATAAATGGACAACTAGATCGGATATTTTATCCGAGCAATTGTTGTGTCTGATCTAGTTATCGGTTTATCCTATGAAGTTTTCAAGTCAAATGTGATATCCGATCAGGAAAGCGCCTCCTTTTTTCACAATCAATGCTGTTACCAATCTTTTATTTGAATTCGAGGGAGGTGAGTGTGTTCTGTTTCGGCTCGAGTATTGCATCATTTTTTTGAACTCGACGATGAAATCTGTCTTATTCGTGCATTGTAAGCTTTGGCCAAGTTTATCTCTACTTGAAGGGACCAAGAGGCCATTACAGGAAAAAGAAGAAGAAAATGATCAATATATTTCCGATGAACTGTAGTGATTGGATTTTTAATCCGACCAAGTTGATTGTAAATATCGGTTTGTTACTTTTTAAAAGGATAATTCGATCTTTTTGAACGGAAAAAGCTAGGAAATTTTTCTCATCAGTGTGCAGACACAGTGCGCGCGCGCGGTGTATATATTTCGTGCACCACTTTTTACGCGTGCCTCGTGCCCCCTCCTGCTTCTGCTCTCCCCCGCCCTTAGAAAGTATAAAAGAGTTTCTTTTTCGAAAGCAAGAGCTTACCGGGGAATTGAATATTTCGTCCAGCCGGTGCTTGGGTTCCTTGCCCTTCTTCGGTCGGACGAGCATGTAGATGTGCGCCACGTCCGGCATGCATCGCAGAATTTTCTCGATTAGGACCTTCCCTAAAAATCCCGTGCCACCTGTCACCAGTATCTTGCGGCCGGCGAAAGTCTCGGCCACACGGTCCGGCACCGCCACGTCCTCCGTCTTGCTCTGCTCCATCGTGGCCGAAGCGGAAACGATTCCTCAAAAACCTTTCCTGCAAAACTGCGAAAAGGAAAAATGGCAAATTGAAAACCACCGCGCGGCACACTAATAATCGACGATATATATATATATATATATGTATATATGTATGTATATCATCGGACGAAATGGCACTCACTCCCTAGGAAATCCCACATGCGCGCGTTCAGATGATTATATTCGCTCTTTATATACATACGAAACGGAAAGCTATCTAGAGCGTATTGCGCGATTCATAATTATACGTATAGCGGCCGTCGTATATACGAACGACAGACGCATTCGTTCTGCCTTACAGGCTAATTAAGTATTGCGCGACCGCCTCAACACAATCAAGTTGGGAGAAATATCGTATAGTTATCGAAATTGGATCGTTTTCCATTTGTCGTGCGATTTTCGCAACTCGATGCAGGTAAGTATTCGCGTCGGGAATATTGAATATTTATAGCCCAGGGCGCAAACAATAGTTGACCTCCAGAGGTCAGAATCGTAGAACAATAATCGAAGAGGTCTTTTTCTTCCAAGACTAATGTTGAATACGTATATAGACTAATAATATACGTATGCGAAGCTTACTTCGCGTATACGCAAAGTTATAGTTATATATACTAGTTATACTTTGTTCGAATCGAACGCTTTTTTTTCTATTAAACCAGAAAAAATCGAATTGTCGATAAACTGAAAATAAGAATAGAGATAAGAAAATCGAGTGTACATTACTTTTAAGATTTTGATAGAAAAAAAACATTTGGTGTGATATATCAATCCGAAAAGTACACCTAATTTTTTTTACAATTGTAAAAAAGTTATCTATTTAATCTAAAATTTTCTTACTTTACGCATCTGGGATATATTTTTTTTTAATCAAAAGGGCTTGGAATTAGATATTTCTTAATATATTTATGATGTGACTGTTAGAAACAAATATCAAAAAATTCTTCAATCAAATAGATAATATAATTTTTCATAAAATTTTTTTTATCAATGTGGACGTCTATTAAAAAATATTAGTTGCATAAAGAATTATTGCTCAAATGCATGTACAATGTTAAAATGCCTTCAATTGAAAAAAATATACCATCCAAAAGGTTTATTTTTTTAATAAAAGAAATTAAGTCTTAAAAGGATGTTAAAGAACTTAAGTAAAGAATAGAATCTATTTAATTAAAGAAATTTAATTTAAGATGTAAGATCTCTAATTAAAGAAATAAGCTCGACAGATACTACGTATTTTTTAATTAATTGAAAACATCTGTTTTTTCAATTAAAAACAAAAGACTTCATTTTTATAACTCGTATAAAATTACCGATGGAAATCAGTGAAAAAATATTGATATTGCTGAAAAAATAAAATGATATCCCGATTACTTTCGAAATTGCACGATTTCATTCGAAAGAATACGAATTAAATTTACGATATATTTCCGAACTTTATTATTCAGGGATGCCTATCAGTGTGAAATGAGAACAGAGCATTATTGAATCGATCAGTCACGTTTCCTCGACAGTCAGAAGCTGAAACTGTTTGACTTCTTATAGCTTGCGCGCGTATCGTAAATACTGTATGTGTTATGAGCGATATACCGCGTGATGCATCACAATCGCGTAACTTTGTTCCGAGTATCGGCCGTGTTTCTTTTTGTGTCTTACGTAGGACGTAGCAGGAAACGCGAGTCGGGATAATGAACAGTGATTCTCGAACGTTATCTGGATGTAGTTGTACTCGTTTTACAAGATCACGATCGCGCCGATCTGAACGCGTCCGCGGATGTTAACACACTCGTTTTACAAGAGCACGATTGCGCAAATTTTTGACTTAACATAATAGGCATCGTATCGTAACGTGCACGCGTTTATTTCCACTCGCGTGAAAATCCCAACGCGAAAGCGCGCGCGCGTAATCTCATTTAGAAAGTACGTGAAAATTAATTCCCATAAAATCCCTCCTCGTATAAGGCCTGTACTAGTAGGCGACCGCGGTGGCGCGGTATCGCCGAAAAACGGCTATCGTTAACGGCGTCAATTAAACGGTGGTACATTAAAGCCATCCGTCGAGATCGAACGAAGTTCGAGGGAAGTGTCGCCTATCGGAGGAGAGACTCTCTCTCTCTCTCTCTCTCTCTCTCTCAGCTGCAAAAAGACACCCGACTTTGTTTCGCGAATTCGCAAACAAAACTGAGATGCGTGCACGTGCATGTCGCCGTCGAGTCACTTCTTACTGCTTCTTACCGTTTACGCCGGGTCAGCGGCAGTCGCAGTAATACGCGCGTCACACTCACCCGCGATCGGAGGGGCCGGAGACAGAGGGACGTTGCTGATGCGGGCGCTGAGACGTTTATACTCGGTATATATAATCGGATCGTAGGCCCGCGATTGTATGTCGATCGATCGTCGTGTCCGGCTGCCCGCTCCGGTTTGCACTCACCGCGAGAAGAAACGGTCGGCGAACGAATGCGACGTGAGCCCGCGGCTGGAACTGTTTCACCCGTGGTTCGAAGCTCGGCCCCGGATTCGGCCATGCTCGCGGTGTCGGGTGGTGTGAACCGGTCGTCGTGTATACGTAGACCGGGAAAGTAACACGCCGATCCGCGACTTGATGCCTTCGCGTTTATTTTCATAGCGAATCGCACTTACACACACACACACAAAACACGCATACATACGCACGCACGTACATCCGCGCACCCGCACACGCCAGATTTTACACCCGTAGACCTCGCAGTCTTTCGCAATGCGCGCGTTTCGGCTGTAGTAGCCTTATACAAACCGCGTTTATTTACAAACGTGCTTAAAAAAAAAAGAAAAGATGAAAGGGAAAGAAGAAAAAGACCGTTGAATTAAATTACTGTAACCCCCTCCCCCCCTCCCTCTCGTTGCGACACGTCGCGAAATCGCCGTGCCCGCGAGCGGCGCGGCGGCCGCGCGACTCCTCGGCAGATGCAGGTGTCGTCCGATATTGAAAACAAGAGGATGAACTTCGACGTTCTAATTTCGCGCTCGCTCTCGTACTTACCTATCTACCTTTCGTCCTCTTCGTATGCACAGTTCTTTCTCGGCCGACGCACGAGATTACCGGAGGTACCTCGCTCTTTATACGTGAAGAAAGAATTTAAGAAGAAGGTGTCTCGTGTTTTTTAGATAAAAAAAATTGGGCCAATGACGCGCCATACGATCTTGCGGATTGTACCCGGTAAAGTGCATGTGTGCCGTGCAAAACGCCCTCCAAAACGTCACGCCAAGGTGATCCTCATATGCACTTGACCCAATTTATTTTTGTAACCCAATTTATTTCTGCTGCGTCTCGAGGTAAAACAAGCCGCCACTCTGTCAAGGACTTTTTGCAAATAATTGATGATAATTGCAACAAGTATCGGTAATATTTAAAAAAAAGCGTAAGAACGAAGATAATCATTTCTTGTAATTTCTGAGCACTGAATACGATTGTTTACAAATTGCTTTATCATGTTTGTCATCATTTTGAGAAATTTGCGATAAAAATTGCACTACTTTGGCATATTACAACTACGATTTATTGGATGCGATGATTCTCCATTACGATATATGTATAATTGAAGAAGTTTTATTGCATTCAAAATTAAGTGTGTTGTCAGGACTTTCAGCCCTTAAAAGGAATTTATTGTCGATGATGATAAAAAAAATATGTATGATTAATACACATATAATTAAAACATTTGTATTATATATTTAACACATTTCTTTCGAACGGTCCACTCAAATCTTTGTGTTAATCTTTGTGTTAGAAAATAACACAAACATTATAAAAGAATTGACAAAGATTATAATATTTTGATATTTTGCTCTGATTCATTTGATTTAACCTTCAAATGATACAAGAGTGCGAATTCGCACCGCGAACATTTTCGAATTACTGACATTTGCACAGAAACATCTGTCGCGGCTTATCCCTACTACGTTAAATATGTTTAAAACATTTCTGTTTTTTCCTCAGATGTACAATTTAAGATATTAAATCCAAATTCGTACGACCATTGTTCCATTAGTGGGTGCTCGAAAGAAGTGTATCATTTGAAGGTTAATACAATTTGGAAAATTATAAAAACATATTTATATAATAATAATATAATAATATTATAATATTTATATAATAATTATATAAAATAAAATTAACACGTACGTATATTTTGTTTATTCATCTATCTTAGAATTTATGTTTTAATTAAAACTACATGTTTCTGTCTTATTTGTCCACTTACTGATTAATTGTGTTAATTTAACACTAACTAAGAATAGTGAATATCAATTTAACAAAATATTTAAATAACATATTTACATTTTAACATTGCGGATATTTTAAAAATTCAACACGAAAATTTTAACGGGTTTAATACAAATATAAACTGTTTTTTACTGTGTAGGATTTATTGTATTAAAGTTGCGACTTACATTAATATAAAATGCAATATGTAGAATGAAGCAAAATTAGTTTTATTAAATGTTTATTTAATAAAACTAACATTTTATAAATACATTTTATAAAATTGACATTTTTTATAATATACGTTTTTTAATTAAAGTATTTAATTAAAAAACCTTTTATAATTTCAATGATATATTTATAGTACAATGTTTTGTATTGAAAGAATATAAAATATTGGTACAATTTATTGGCCAATCTACAAAATTTTGCAACTTTTTAATCGAATTTTTTGCACCAATTGTAATTAGTTTATTAAAACTAATACATCTCATACTCAATCAAACTCATACATTTTTCCATAATTTTTATGTGAAAAAATGAAAAATTATTATTAGTAATAATATAGTAATAATAATAATAATAATAATAATAATAATAGTAATAATATTTTAAATTAAAAAATTGATCGCAAGGCCACTTAATTCATCGATGACTTACAGTATCAATGGTGTTCTATATCATAATTATGTATTCACGCAGGGTATATCAGAAAGTATTTCATGATTATGTTTTTTTTTTTTTGTAAAATCAAATGACTTCAACGGAAAGTACAGCGTGGATCACCGGTGACTCACGCAGCACGAAATGTGTTAAGGATTTACCAAATGTTTTAATTATATCATTCAAACTTAAGGGCCGGTATTTCAAATGAATATTGTAACTACGATCTAATGTCAAAATTTTGATAAATTCTAAATAGCTAAAACCAATATAGCGGATATAATCAAAATAAAAAATATACGTATTTTTGGAATAATTTATGTATACGGATTTCTCGTTCAATTTAAATCGAATTTATTTGTCAGATTTGTATTTAGTGATTTAAAAAATCCTTAAGTTTGAATAACATTAAAAAATATTTGGTAGATCCTTAATGCGGTCTATACAAGTCGCACCTTTGATGCAATAAACTTTATATTAACCATAATAAATACCTATATAATTGATGTAATAAATTCCTTTTTATAAGAATTGAAAGTTCTAATAACATATTTAATTTTCATTGCAATAAAAACTTCTCCAATACATCGTAGTTACAATATATTATAATATAATAAGTCATTATAAGTAGCCGTTCTTGCAACTTTAACTATCAATTTTTCAAAATTGTTGAAAGATTTGGTAAACGGGATTGTGTTAAACGTTGAGAAAATTATGAGAGACGATTAGCCTCATTCTTGTGATCGAAAGAAAAAACGTTTTTTTTTTTTTGTTGAACAGTATAATCGGTTCGCTGAAATAGGTTACATTCTTTGAGACCTATTACGCTCGCTCCAATTTGCGCACGTGAGAAAGACGGAGACTGCGAGAAACGTCGTGCTCAAATATTGTAACGGCGAGCATGCGGAATAAATAACAAGTTGAATTTCGCGAGGTAACGAGAAACAGTGCCGCGAGTTGAAGGCTTTCCTCAAGTTATGTCATCGCCGAAGTGATGATATGTCTTTTTCCTTTTCTTTCTTTCTCGTTCTTTCTCTTTTTCTCACCTCCCCGCTTTGCATTGTTTATATACTTAGATTTTGCAGCCCACAGATGGGATCGTATTAAAGATATTCAAATACACAGACACAGAGACTATCTTTCGTAACTCTGCGTCTCTCTCACTGCTTTCCCCTCTCTTGCTTGAAAAGGTACACGCGAGCCATGACGAAAGTTTCTTTACGAGCGGTCACGTCATTCGTAGTAAATGCTATTTATTTATGCCGCGACCTGTATATCGTTTTCCTCCGTCGTGTGAAAAGTGAAAATATCGTACTTATCGTATATACGTTGAGCCAGGTCGGGTATTGGGAAGGTTGCGGCCGAAATCGCGCGCGATCTCATTTGCCCCTTCGATTCTGCATAGCAGCTCTTATTTTCCGATGTTTAACCGAATTGCATTATTAAACGAGCGCCGGTTAAACATACGTTCTTTTTTTCATGGAACAATCTCGGAGTCTTTACGATTTTTTAAATACTGATGACTTGTACTTCATACAGGAAAAAAATTGCACTTTTCTTTAGTTGCGCAAATACGCAAATACGTAAAAACGTTTCCCGATGCGTCGACGCGTGAGGAATAAGAGGAACCGCAAAAGGCCCGCCGGGTATTATTCTTAAGTATGTTAAGTGATGGATATTTCGCTTTAGGATATAATATATTCAACTATAATAACTTGCGTATAAAGTACGATATTCATTCTCACAAATTATCTCGATAACAGTTTCGCGATCTTACGCGAATCTTTAATCGAATTATTTTCTTCAAATTCCTCGAATTTACGAGCGAATCCAGTATAGATCCGATCAGTGGTAACCTTTAAATTTTGCGGACATCGATTATTAATCTCGATCGATATAATGAGATTTCAGAATGGAGAATCCAGAAGCTATCAAGCGGTCGAGCTAGTCGTAACTTCTACATATGTGCATGCGATTTGCATAAAACTTGGTATTTATAGATTTCTGAGTCATTGACATTTAGAATGGGATCCAACATGCTGGATTGAGACGTCGCAAAATTTGAACGATCGGCTTTTGCATGAAGCATTGTTCTGCACAAAACGATTGGTAACATTAGATCAGTGAGTTTTAAATTTTAACAACTTTGAATTGTTAAAATTGGATATTTTGGATTAACTGACTAAAATCAGCTACTCCAAAAATTTATATAAATATAAATTTTTCAAGTTGTATATACGTATAAATATCAAGTTTAACGTACATGTAGATCGATACACAAAAATTAAGTAGCTGATGACTACAACGACGTTATTTGGATCCGCCGTTGTGAATTTTGTAATCTTATTCCTAGATTTGTAATCAGAGGTTTCAAAATAATTCTTAGTTACCGAATTTTTTGTTTGAGTTAAAAGATCATTTGTATCTTACACAATCAGAGATATCATAACAGTTAGTCTCTTAAGATTAAAAGATTAAAAGAAGAACGACGGGAAAATAAAAAAGAGGATTATCTTGAAAGAATATTTTTTGTACTTTATTCAAGCTTTTTTTAGCTAACAAAGTCGAGAAGTTGATATTAATCGTTATTAATGGTATCAATATTATATTAAACGAAAAGATAAGACAATACAATAAAAACATCTGACGTACAAAAATTATGTAGCTATAATATAAAACAATATATTGTTTTGCCTAAATTCGTAGTTCATATTGAAAATAAGTAAGTCGCTATTTGAATGATGAAGCGCACATATGCTCGCGTGTAAAGCGCATGTTTTCCTTTAATGCTCGTTTCAACTGAGAGAAAGTATTTGATTGAGCCATAAGGCTCGTTAAATCTTCGCTATATTATTACCAGTTGCGATTTAACATGATGCTTACGACAAAGTAATATTAATGATGATTATTAATAAAAAGTAAATAAAAATGTTAAACTATTTTAATTTAGAAATTATTAAAAATTATACTATGTATAACAGAAAGTATAAAACACTATAATATCTCTTTTTGTAAATTAATTATAAATAACAAAATTTACAAGATTTTGTTTGCTATGTCTAGTAGTTTCAAACATTGTATTTTATTCTTCTATAGATATTTTTCTCTTGTTTCTTGTCTCGGATATACAATATAATTAAAAATATATTTATAGGTACATAAAATAAGAAATTTTTTCCGCATACATTAATTAGATTGTTTCTTAAAACCTATATTATTATTTACAAAAATTTTCAAGAATATTTATTTAGATATAATGCCATGAAATTATAGCGTTTTTCAAACATGTATTTTTTTGTTATAAATTGATTTCTTATCTTGCACATTTTTGGCATGCACTTTTTATAAAGTATATCGATATTATTCATCAATATGTGTTTGAATGGAATTATGAAAAATAAAGAGAAGTAATTCTTTATTTTTTATTTATTCTTGGCCTAATTTTATTTAATTTAAATTTATTTATTTATATTAATGATTCTATTTTCAGACTTTTTTTTCTATATATAAGAATAATGCGAGAAATCAAATTACATAATGAAAAATATCACAATTCCATTTGAACGATATCGATGATAAGTTATACATCGATGGACTTTCACGAAAAGTGCATGCCAAGCATAATGCCAGTGCGAATCGACACGGTTGGTGTGTATAATAATTTTATTTATATGTATATACATATGTGTGTATACACCACACACACACACACACACACACACACAGGGTGTCCCATTTTAATCGATCACCTCAAATAAACAGTGCATTTTAGGGAAAAATATTTCAGACAAAAGTTTTGGGACTTCAAGAGGGACATCCCTTATAGAAAAGTATTACTGAAACTACCGACCAAAATATTACTGGCAGTAATTTACAGTAATTTATTACTGAATATCTTTTGGTAGTTTCTTCTTTCTGTAATCTTTCAGTAATATTTTTCTAAGTATTACTGAAACTACTGAAAGATATTCAGTAATAAATTACTGCCAGTAATATTTTGGTCGGTAGTTTCAGTAATACTTTTCTATAAGGGATAAGATGATAACCCTAAGTGGCGTCGTCAAGGTCAGGACAAGGTCACTATGAATTTTTTAAATGAAACCCCCCATTTTTCATTGCACATTCTTACAGCTTATTTTGAGAGCTTTCCAAAACATATAGATAAAATGTTTTTTGGTTAAGTAAATCTCGAGTTATAAAGCTTGAAAGTTACATATCATCGGCATTAGCATAATCTAAGGTGTCCGAACAATGGTTGAAATCTTTTGAATGTTGTTCAGGATCATGAACTTGACAACATGTGTCAATAAGGCCATGATCATTGAAGATTCCTACACAGCACGAATGGCTGTTTGCCGGCTAATAGTCGACTTTTTTCAGTCAAGTTGTAGCCGACTATTAAAGTCGACATTAAGCCGTCTATTTCTAGGTTGTTTTTGTCAACTTTAACAGTCGACTGTAAATTGACTTAGAATCAACCATTTTTAGAAAATTAAAGTCGTCTTTTACTGAATAATTGCAAGATTACTGAATAATTACAACATTACTGTCGCTAGATCAATAGCGTTTGCTGGTATCTGTTTCTCGCATTTAAAATTTGTCGAGCTCCTCTATATAATCAATGTCAAATGGAAGTTCGGATATGTCATAATTATTTGTACATTATTCGTGTATGCACTTAGTGCGAGATAAATATTGTTTTTGTAACATAAGCTAATAATGAGTATATGTATGTACATACTTAATGGCTAAGAAAAAGGCGAAGATATTTTTGATATTTTTAAATGAAAAATAGTTTTTCATTACATATTCTTGTACCAGTTTGACAGCTTTCCAAAACACATAGATAAAATATATTCTTATGAAATAAATCTTGAGTTATAAAGCTTGAAAGTTGGATTACCGTCGGCGTTATAGCATCATCCAAGGTGTCCGAACACTAGCTAAAATCTTTTGAATGTTGTTCAAGATTATGATATTGATAAAACATGTGAAGATCATGATCATTGGAAATTGTTTCCCTTTTTTTTTAAAATAAATATAGTTTTCAAAAATGAAAATAAAAGTAATAACCTTTAATGGTCTTGATCTTGACATGTGTTGTCTAGGTCATGATCCTGAACAACATTTAAAAGATTTTAGCCAATGTTCGGACACCTTGATAATGCCGATAATGCCGATGATACTGCAACTTTCAAGCTTCATAACTCAAGATTTATTTAATCAAAAAATATTTTATCTATGTGTTTTGAAAAGCTCTCGAGATGTGCTACAAGAATATGTAAGGAAAAATGGGGGGTTTCATTAAAAAAATTCAAAGTGACCTTGTTTTGACCTTACGACGCCACTCAGAGTCAAATCAATGTTATCATCTTATGTCTCCCTCGAAACCCTACAACTTTCGTCTGAAACATTTTTCTCTCAAACCTCGCGATTTCCAAATATTTGCCTGTCAAATATAAAATGGGACACCCTGTATATGTACAAAATATTTCTTAAATTATTTATTTATCGATTATCTTATTATTTTTATATTTTTAAGCACAAATTAATAAGATAAATGGATTATTATAAAACAATAACATAATTGCATTTAAAAATGATATGCGATTACAATATTGAAATTATATAACATTTTCCGAATAATACTATATCTTTTTTATATTATTAATTAATTCAATCTATTGTTTTATAAAAGAAGTATTAACATGTGCATACATATGTATGTCAAAATACAATACAATAATGATTTAATTGATAAATTATCCGATAAGCAAACTGTCTGCAATATGGTATTAGATTGATAACAATTGATGACAAATTCAATCAGGAATTGCTAGGGTCAATTGTATCCGCATTAAGCTTATGTTTTATCGATGGAGTCTGCTGACATATATGGCAGCAGATTGGCGGTAGCAACCGAGCAGAACCTGATTCGACGGATTCTACATATATACTCTATTTCTGCCGTCAATCTGTATTAAACTGTATAACAAGTTGTGTCAAAACGGCTGGATTTCTTTCACCTGCAATCTGCTATCACATTTTGTTGATAGTATTTTTCAGCATTTTGTCAATATTCTGCCTGCAACAGTATTTCCAAGTAGCAGCGAGTAATGTGTCCAATAATACAAATAAAATAGTGCATCTGCGCACTATTACATCAATAGGTCTGTTCTTTATGATGAACTGTTAACTTAGATGAACTAGTGCAGTAGCCAGTTCAGTTATAAAGAATTGGCCTAATATCGCACTGCACATATATATGCACAAATCGCTAATTAAAGTGACGCCACCGTAAAACAGGAAGATGTTCAGCATCGCCTTACGGATCATTTAACTGCAAATAGCAATTATGCTTGCGTGCGCGCGCATATATGTGTGTGTGGGGGGGAGGGAGAAACGGGTGGATATGCGTGTGTGTGCGTATATATTATTTGGATGCTTGTCAAAATTTTGAAATCCTGTTACACTTATGGTATTCATACAATCTATCGTAAAAGTTTCTGAACTTTTTTTTATAGACTATATAACTAAAGCTTTATTTATTAAACAAGTAAGGAAAACAGGGGCTAACACAGTGTACGAAATCTAATCCTTTTAATTAGTAAGTATATCTTCATTGCAACAATTGAACTTTATTTATTGAAATAATAATTATTTTCTGTAAAACCTTATTTCTAAATTTTCTAGAGTTGCGTTTCTCTATGTTATATTTATTTGCTGTGAAAAGTGAAATGTATAGCTTCTTGTGCAGAAAGAACAATTTTGTTGGATCCAGATCTAAAAATAATTTTTGTTCAATAATCAAAATAATTTTGCGCGAAAATAATTACTATAATATCAAAACGTTTTGTAGCAATGCTTATTAGTTTTAACATTCCAACAAATTATTTTGATGATTCAACAAAAAACTATTTTCAGATCTGTATTCAGCAAAATTTTTAGACCTTTCAACAAAATCGTTTTTTCCGTGTGATCATATTTTTTCGAAATTGAAGCTGAGAAGACAACATTTTAACTGCACGATTTCAAGAAATCGTAAGATAAGAAGCTGCAGATTTTAATTGAAGTCATTTCTACTATTTTAAAAGTTTTTTTTAGATATGTATATCTGTTATAAAAATTGTACGATCGTTACTTTATTACTAAATGGAATATATTTGAAATAATTAATAAATAAAATCACAAAAATTATATAAGAAATTGGATTGTTAAACAAAGTTCGATAACTTTTGAGACAGACTGTAGTCTAGATTAGTCTAGAAATAGGTTGAAAATAAAATAGATGAATAATCGTTATATACACATTTCGATATTAGTTATTTTAAGATAATTGTATTGAAGTATTTCCATAAATTTGCATTAAGATATAATAAACTGCAAACTTATATGATCATTAAAAATTAATATTAATTAAAGTATGCATCTTACTTATGGTTTTTAAGATTTTTTATTATGATAGTCTATGTATACATATGATTGCGAATATTTGATTTATTATTATTATTTTGTATCATTATACAGGGTATAAAAAAGTTCTCAAATGTTAATTGGCACATTTCTTAATTGATAAATCCGACATGAATTAATTGTATGACGACGTCTCGTTATTCATGTAACATACAACATTATCAACACAAGATAAAATCAATTAGATGTGCAGAAAGAAATTATAACTCCATAGGTAATTTCTCGAACAAAAGTATTCACAGGTTTCAGAACAACTTTAGAGACAAAAGTCCATGATGTAGAATTAAAAATAAAATAATATTATTCTCTCTACGCAATAAAATACATAATAATTTCCAATTATTCTTTGATTATAATATCTCTGATAAAACTTTGTTTCTTAATTCCTTATTTAATTTTCCAGAATTTCTACGTAAATACTTCAGATCTTCATGATATATGTATAATTTTACGTTCCAGACAATTTTTCTGATTTTCATATAAATTGGAACACTTTTAAGAAATGCTGAGAAAGTCCACGTCGCGAATGTGACCCAATTATAGTTTCTCCGGAGGAGATCTCAAATTCTGACCAGACTGTTATTATCCTTTTTGTATTACTCAGGAACTATCACGTCTCTCGAGTATGTAGAGTGTAGAATAAATTTTAATTTTAGAATGCGATTACTGACCAAATTGAAAGGATGCGCGAGCCGGACGTTGACATTCATGGTCTATGTCTTTTTTAGAATCCTTTTCAGATAGTACGCACATCTAAAAAACATCTTTATGACATTTGTTAGACATCTTTTAGACATGCATATTATCTGAGTTGTTTACATGCAAATGTAAAATATTTTACGATTTTTTATACTATACAATTTTTTTTTTAAATATACAAAATCTGCAGAAATTTAAAACATTAAAAAAGAATTTTTATTAATTTAAAATTTTAAATATAAATATGAAAATGAGATATGACAATTTTTTTTAACCAGAGATTATAAAAATATTATATTTAACAAACATGTTATAATACAGATACAAAAAAATTGATTTCTTTTTGCACAACTATGTTCAATTATATACATATATATATATATATATATATATATCAAGTATAGTATAATTGTTTTTAATCCTTTGTGGTCCAAATCATTTTTCGCAAATAAACGAAGATCAAATATTTTAGTCTCAATTTCACCTGATTATCTATAAATCTAAAAATCTTTGTTGGAGGAATTTATAAAGATCTTAAGTATATAT
>NW_012026784.1:3256146-3269312 GCF_000956235.1 Wasmannia auropunctata
ATATATATATATATATATATATACAGTTTAATTATAATACAGATTCAAATGCTTGAAGAACTATGCAATGTCGCCATCGCAATATATTGTGTCGAATCATAGGGCCGCAAAGGGTTAAGCAAGTTTTACATTCTACGCTTATTCAGTCGACTGGACTAGCATCGCTATAATGGGCTTAGCGGATAACGTCCAAGTGTATATTATCCAAACAAGGAAAAGCCCGAATATTAATTTCAGCAGACAATCGGCGAAGTATAGATATGCGAAGACCCGTCTCGCTCGTGGCAGCGTCGAAGGATCGTCCTTCAAGAAATATTTCCTCGTACCTAAGATGTATATCAACAAATATTCGTTCCAACAGATGAGTTTTGTGTCCATGAAAAATGTCTCTTTATCGGCAGGACTCAATCGATGCTGCAAATTGCGCATATTGTCGTTACTGCAATTAAATTTGCGTATTAGTGGAATGAGAAAAAGATAGACGATCAATTATTCCATCAAATTGATACGTATTCAAACTATATAAATTTAACTTCTCACCGAAAGACCCACTGCTTCATCGTGTAATACTGAAGCAACTCTAATCCGGATTTTGCTCTAGTTTGTACTCGCACCAGGAAGGGCTTATTTCCGGTGACGACGAGTAGAATGTCTAACAGGTAGGCTGGTATAGTTTGAAAGAATATGACGGCAATCCAGTGTAAAAGTCTGGAGGAGGTCAGTCTTCCACCGGGATACCACAGCGGTTCTGAAAGAAACGTTATTGTATGTTAATAAATATCTTACATATTTTTTGCAAATCGTTACGAAGAACGGTGCAGTAAAATATTCCTTACGCGAAAAGGGATTCTCGAGTACGTGTTTCTTCCCGATCTCTAAAGCGTCACCCCAAGAAATTGGGTTCTCCTGATTCGTCGTGGCGTTTAAAATCGTCGGCTTGGTAGACTTGTCCGTTCCGACTTGCCAAGCCAGAGCGATCGTCGCGTTTACGGCCATATCGCAGGGTATTAAGTCAGACAAGTAATCCGCGTTGCAGAGCATGGACCGTATCACCCCTTTACCCGCGCCGATCATTAATCCGGTTGGGCCGTTCATGTTGTCCACCCAGCCAGGCACAGGCTCTTTGTAAGATGCCGTCACTAAAATCAGATCAATATTATTTTATTAATAATAATCAAGACGATCTTGTAAGAAAAAAATATGTCGAAAATGTAGAATTCCACACAAAGTTTCTATCCATACGATTAGACCCCAGGGTACTTTACTTTATTTAAAAATTGAGAAATAAACTGGATATGGAAGGATTAGAGAATTTAAAATGCCTTCTGTCAAGTCAACACTGGTGAGTCGGACTAATGTAAGATTGATGCGGGTTAACATGGGCCACATTGGCCAGGCTATAACGCCGTCTAGAACAATTCGCTCATCTAACTCAGCAAACATAGATCATAACTACAATATTGCAGCAACATTGTAATATTTCTGCAATATAGCTGGAATGTTACAATGTTGCCACAATATTACAGTTATAATCTGTATTTGCTGCAATATCGTAGTTATAATCGGTGTTTGCTGGGTTTTTATACGTTTTTTTTTTACGGAACAAATAATTCATCCGTTTATACGATTTTCCACTTCGTTTACTTTCATTATTTTTGTGAAATAAATACTCGTGTTTTACACGCTTTTTATTTGTATTGGTATCCCCATTTACACGATTTTCAACGGTGTAAAAAAACCTACATCGAAATCAATTAAACTTCAGTTGCCCTT
The DNA here is from genome assembly GCF_000956235.1 of Wasmannia auropunctata. Taxonomy (NCBI): domain Eukaryota; kingdom Metazoa; phylum Arthropoda; class Insecta; order Hymenoptera; family Formicidae; genus Wasmannia; species Wasmannia auropunctata. Next base: position 3,257,920 of record NW_012026784.1, read on the forward strand.
GAAATTTATTGCATCTACGTCTTTTAGTTAGATATATATATAAGAGATATGTTTGTTGTGTCTTAAGAGTTCATTTTCGACCCAAGCGGGTAATGCGAACCTTTGTTCCGTTCTTTATCCGTTCTTATTGACAAAATTAGAGAAATCACCGACTCGAAAGATTTTTGTGTGCAGGCCGATATAAAAATAAATAAATACAAATAAGTATCGTTTTCCGCGTTTAATATTCTGATGGAACTTTTGAACAACGGACTCTCACATGTATATGCTTTATCAGGATTTCTCGATTATTGCTGATCCACGAAACTTCGTATTCAATATAGGGACAATATCTCTATGTCTACACAGTATTTATTTTTTATTACTGATTTTCCTCTAGAGTTTGGAGTCTTCGGCACATTTCAATTTTAAATTGCCGCGGATCAGACGTATTTAACAAGAACTCACGTTTTCAATTTTCCCCTCTTCTGAAGGCTCTTTAATCAAACAGGAGAAAAAAAGATTTTGTCGAGATTATTAACCGCTCGGTGGCCGTTAACATGCGGTTTTATTACTCGCTTCCTATTTTAAGAGATTATCTCGTCGAAATGGAACGAGGAATTGTACGTGAAGTTCACAGACGTAACAATTACTTAGGCTTAACGATACCTCAAAAACTTATTAAGTTTATAGGATTGCGCATGTCCGATGTTGAATGACCGTAAATATGACCTTCGCTTGTTATAAAATATGAAGATTTATTTTGTGATTTACGGCTCTCTGACCCTGCGATGTTTCTCATTCTGTAAGAGTTTCCTTTTTATCGAGTTTTAATTTATACATTTAAACTAGACGATTATCTTCTCTCGTAATTGTTTGATTACAGAGTTATCGGAATTTAATTCTACATTCTTTCTTTGTGGTTTCAAGAACACCGGAAGCTTAAATCTAACGTTTCTTTATTACTTTGAATAGGGATCGTTATTTCAACCCATATCGCCATTTTTGTATGTTTGAAGGATATCTATAGCCGTTGTTTTTTCGGTTTGCATAAATTAGATATTCTTATAGCAATGATGATATTCTCTATACAAAAAGAAAGAATCGTGGAAGTATAAAAGACAAAAAATTTCCGAAAAAATTGATTGCAAAAAGATTGATAAAATTGATTTTTTAAAAGACAGTTTGTATATGAGAAAAAAAGAGTTACATTTCCTTCTTATTTTATTATATTTCCTTTCATGTAGACTCATTTTTTCCCCGATTTTACCAATCATTCTGTAGCAAAGATAAAAAATATTTTTTGTCCGGGAATAGTCATTTAATTTTGTTTTACATAAACAATCTTAATGCTTAAATTCCAATTAAAAGTTAGTTATTAATTACATATTATGTTGGATTGTTTTCCACTTTGTTAATATTTGAAGTCATTACGTAACAAATTTATTCAATATTTTCTATAAAAAAAAGTAAAGAGAAATTAAAGAAATCAAGTGGATATTCTCGATAGTAAAAAAAATTAAGTGTGACTGACTTTATTTTTTTGTTACTGGAGTACAAAAATTATCCTAATTGACTTCCTGGGTTAATGATGTAACGAATCGTGGACGATTCTTTAAGAAGAAGAAATATGTCGAAACTATAGAATAAATCTTTCCATGCGAAGCTTTTTCCGAAAAAAAATTGATTATAAAAGTTAATAAAATTGATTTTCCTAAATAGGATAATTCGTATATGAAAAAATTTTATAATATTTTTAGCTTATTTTTTATGTATAATCATTTCCTTGCCAATTTTATCAACTATATATAGCTATATATAACTATATACATATATTCTATGCGACAAGTGTCCAAAATACTTTTAAGAAAAGAAATTCCTTACCTATCGACGGACGTATGATTCCTACGGGTAGTCCGCATCTCGACACGAAGTCCTCGCTGAGTGACTTACTATAGGCGTACGTGTTTGGCTGCTCGCCCAGTAATTTCGATCTCATTACATCCAGGTTATCATCTGTCATTGTATTGACAATGTGAATGACGTTTTCTGGCGAAACGCTGGCTAGGTAAGGGCGTTCCTCCAATACTGGCTCGCCACATTGGCAAAAAGACGTCGAAATGTGAACGAACGACTCGAGTAGGGGCATCTGAAATTTCACTGTTTTTTATTCTCTTGCTCTGTTATCGAGTAAAAAAAAATAAATGGATACCAATACAAAAAAAAGCGTAAACGAAAAACTATGTAAAAATATTTATTTTACATACATATGCACAAAAATAATGATAATGAAAGTAAACGAAAGTGAAAAATCGCATAAACGGATGAATCATTTATTCCGTAAAAAGAAACGCATAAAAACCCAGCAAACATAGATTACAACTACGATATTGCAGCAAAATTGTAATATTTCTGCAATATAGCTGGAATGTTACAATGTTGCCGCAACATCGCAGTTATAATCTGTATTTGCTGGACGGTATCGCGTAAATCAAAATAGTACGCTAAGAAAAAAAATTGTTGATTTAAAAAAATATTATTTTATTCAAATAAATGCGGCGGCCATGGGCTGTCAAGCAAACATTTGTCAATTCAACAAAATACTTGTTAATTCACAAAAATATTATGTTAATATGATGTATCATGTTATCGATGTATGTTTAATTCAAAAACATATATAATTAATCAAAGAAAACTGTCAACAAAACGCATTTAGATATTTTAACAACTTTTTTTTTCTCAGTGTGTATTGAGGGAATGTTAAAAATATCATTACTTAAAGAGTGTTTCAGAATTCGCTCACGGAACGCACATTGTAATCCCTCGTGTTAGAACAAGCAACTGTTTTCTCTGTCAAAATTGCATCCTAGCAGTAGTTAATCGGTCTGTTTTATTCAATACCAGATACCTGAACTAATGTGCACTCTTTGCATTTAAAGTGAAATGGTATATGTTTGATATTTGATAAAAGTAAGAAGAAAAGTTCTAGTGCAGTCTAGTGCAGGAACAGGAAACAGACCTAATGAATGCAATTTGAAGCTAACGTCACGCGTGAATCAAGCGCGGCGCGCGCTCAATGTGTGCGTTATTTTATTATTACTTTCAGACTATAAAGATTTCATAATAATTGAAGGGAACTTGCTGCAAGTGCTAACTCACATTTTAAAGTGGAGAAAATGGACTTTAAAGTTCATGACTTTAATTTTAGAGTTTATATCCTCCGTTGTCACAAAATATGAAATAGATCACTGTTGTAACAAGCCTTTCGATTATGCATGATATTTAAATATCTAAATAACGATTATATATTATTTGAACTCGTTTAATAAAAGAAAATTTTCTAACTCTTTATCATTGAAAGTAAAATAAGTTTTATATCCACGAAATAATATACATATTCACGTGTACAAATAAAAGATCTACGTTTTGAGTATAAATACTATAAAAAACCGGCAACTTTAGATCAGCTTTTCAGGGTCACAAATAAATCTTTAAGATGTTAAAACAACATTCTTTGGATCTAATCTAATTATCTAGTCTACTTATTTTACTTCCAGTTGTTGCGCTTTCGAAATATCAGTTAAAATTTTTTTTCATTGACTGAGTTGTATTCGAAATAGCGATATTTATGATTCACGTATTATAGTTGTTATGAAATCTTTAGAAAGATAATAGTATATAATAAAACAGCGTTTATATGTTCAATACGCGCCATTCCTGATTCATGCGTAATTTAGTGCGTTCATTCGTTAACTTTAAATTGCACTCATTAAAAAATTACTGACAGTTACAGCAATTTTGCTAGAGGAAAAAATTATTTTTTTTTTATACGAGTGATCACAGTGTGCATTCCACGTACCCAAATTCTTTCTCTCTCTCTCTCTCTCTCTCTCTCTCTCTCTAGGACACTCTGTATAACTGAAATTTTTATAATATTGATAAAAAATTAATTTTCAATAATATCACTATTATACCGTCATATTACTATTATTACATTATTGAACGTAATTAAACTTTCGTGGTGTATGCTTGTATTATATTATAAAAAGTAATAAAAGAGTTACAAAAGTATATCGTAATTAAGGCGATACCGACTGGAATACCGACATTTGTATTCTAATGGATAACTCCGAAACGAGTGAACGGATTTAAAAATTTACAGGATTGAAATAGACATAAAATGTCATCGCTAGGTATATATGAGTAGTAAAAACGAAAAAATATTAAAAAATTACCTTTTTGGAGAATCACAACCTGTCATCTGACGTAAACATTTTATTGGTACAAAAGTTCTGCAGCTCATATGTACAAAAAAAGTACCTAGCGCGCATTGGATTACTTGCACGAATAATACAAGACGTTTTGAGCTACGATTGGAAGCATAGAAAAAAAGTTGTTTATTAGAATACAATTTGTAGTAATTTGTATGCTCGGCTAAAATAAAGACAGCAAAAATTGCGTCTGGCAGTAAGTGCCGGATTTTCCAAGAGATGGCACTTCAATTAGTTAAATAAGAACATTCCACGTGTTTGAGTGAGATCAGAAGCTATTGTAAGAAGTTCATTTAGAGATACCACTGACACTGAAGAGTCTACTTTATCGACCTCGTGCAAATTTTTCCGACCTTTCGGCATCGCCTTAATTATATGTATAATAATGGTTGTAATTATAAACATTTGAATTTATATATACATAATTTATTTAATATATATATATATATATATATATATATATATATACACATATATTAGGGTGGGCCGAAAAAAATTTTTTTTTGAAAATTGATTAGTAATACCCCCCAAAAGTTAAATTAAAATTTTATCGAAATTAATTAATATCTTCAAATTGCCTCTCGACTTTGAAATTAGTAAGTTTATGCATCTCTTACAAATTTTTAAAATAACTGTGTATTTTCTTTACACCAATCGATTCATCTCATTATTCTGTGTCTAAAAATATTAGGTACCATTATTAAGAAATCAATAGTTTACTAGATATTTCATATTATATATCGAAATATGGTATGATAAAGAATAAAATATCTCGTAAAATATTGATTTTTCGATAACTTTACCTTAATACTTTTATATGCAGAATAATGAGAGGAATCGTATTATGTAAAAAAATACATAATTTTTTTTGTTTAAAAAAATCGATGTGATTTTGATCTGATCTTAATGACGCCACCTAAAATAAAATTAATGATATTTTCTTATGTACCTCCCCAAACTGTACAATTTTTATTTGAAACATTTTTTCATATCTATCGTATCATATTTTTTGAGAAATTTTATATATTATTTAAGAATATATTTCGTATCTGTCATTGTGAAATGTATATTTCTGACCTCGAATTCGTTCTGACCAGAAAACAACATGTATACATGTAAACAATGTTAAACTGTATTGAAATTCAAATATTTTTTCAAATTTTGACACATCTATGTGAAGAATACATAAACTTACTAACTGCAAGGACGAAGGGCAACATGAAGATATTAATCGATTTTGATGAATTTTATTTAAATCATATTAAGGTCCACAGCTAACTTTTGAGGGATATTACTGATCGATTTTCAAAAAAAAATTTTCGGCCCACCCTAATACACTATACATATATATATATGTTAATTAATGATAAAAATATGAGAATAGTATAATGGTAATTATTTAATAATGATTTGATATTAATGTCAATATAATAATATTGATAATATAAAATTTTGTACATGTGCGTGCGTATGTGTGTGTTATATTGGCGTTTATACCAGTTTTGATGTTTATTTCGCTTATTACTACGTAAAATTGAACAACACTATAACAATAATATAATCAATATTTTTTGCACTCCCTTAATCAGTACTTCGGACATTCTTACCTGTTTTGCTAGCGCTACGACGTTCATAGTGCCCACGGTGTTCATGTTGACAGCGGTTTTCAATGGCAAGTCGAACCTGACATTAGCGGCCATATGAAAGACGACGGAAACCTTATTCGTGAGGAGTTCCTTATCCGCGACGGATAAAGCGAGCTGCTGGACGGTTGTATCACCGACTATAACTATCAGTTTCTTCAGTCGTTCCGGGTGCTGTTCTCTAAGAATCCTAAATGGCTCTTGCTGCAAGCACAATTTCCATTCAGTGAATGAATCTTCTCCTCATCCGTTCGAGATAATTTTTGCCTCGAAGATAATATATATCCTGCATGCTAATTTATAACTAATTAACGCGAGCAGCGCGGACAAGTGCAGGACGACAGAGATATTTGTAATATAATCGATAGAATTAATAGAGCGCGTCCTCAGTCCGATTTAATTTACAATTGAATATTGTTCACGGTCAATCGATTCGACGTCGATTTATTTCGACTGAAAAAAGTGCCTATAAATTTCCTTTTTAACACGTATATATATCTAAGTGTTCGAAAGGGATTTGACAGAAAAACGTTAGAAACGTTTATCGATTTCGCGCGCGGACTCGCGCCTTGGATTCAAGGACACGAGTTCTTGCCAAACTCTCCTCTTTACACTATAATGACGGTCACTCGAAAGACTAGGAAAAGTGACGAAATAATTTGCAAAATTTCTTTTTTCTTTCGACACGATCGATGTCAAGGTGACTTTTGCGACGATTCATTTCGATCTACCAGGTACACGGGTGTAATTACGTATACGACACGTGTTCGTACAGTTATTTCCCGTTTCGTTCCGGTTAATTTCAATATTCATAGAAACTACCAGGGAAATATTAATTGTATCGTATCTGATATTTCGCGAAGGACGCGAATGAAAAAAAATGCGTGTAATAACAAGCAAGAGGAGAGACCTTCGGGAGACCAAAGCGCGTGTACGCTGCTTCACGCGAGATTAAAAAGTTAGCGCGCGCGTTCACGTTGCCGCCGCTGTACAGTAACATTCCTCGATTACCACACGTAAGCTAGTAACATAAATACCTTTCGTTATATTCTACGTAATCGGCAGGTCCATTAAAGTTTAGAAGAGAAGCGATTGCATTTGCGGCGCGCGGCGGCGTGTTGCAATCGCTGAACCTTCGGCGCGCTTTAAACGAATCGCCATTAAAAAAGTCGATAAGTAGCTTACGAAAGCTAAAATGTGCGAAGAGAGGCATCAGAATTACAATAAATCACTTTCGCGAGAATCATCGCGACGATGCGATAGGGAAAAATGTGTTGCGTGTCCGTACCGTGTTGCCTCACCGTGTTGTCGACTCGCGCTTGCTACTTTACGTGCAGTAGAAAACATTTTGTACTTTTGTCAAAAGCGGTCCACTCAAGTCTTTGCTATAAATTTTTATATCGAACTTTATGCAAGTGTTAATTTAAAATAATGCATTGAAAAAAAACAATTGTTGAAAAACGCAAAATTTGTTTCATCTTACCAAAATATTTAAGTCCGATACGTTCAACTAAACGTTACTACGATGAAACAAAATAATTTGTTACTATTATAAACAAAATACTATTTTTTAACTAAACCATTTTGTTTCAACAAAAATTTATCGTATTTAACTCAACCGTTCGATTAAAAATACACCATATTTGTTATCCCCATCAGTATTATTTAATCAGTTTGATACTTGAAACTTTTGAACAAGTATAATATTACTTGAATAACTAAATAGCACGCAAACACAAATAAATACTACTAGTATTTCGAACAAAATAATTTAATTGAATTGGTTTAGTTAATTCTTGATTAAAAAATTTTGATGACATGAAGGTTGACATGAATGAACTATATTCTTTTCTTTGTGTAAACTAAAGAATTGTTGAATCAACCATTAGATCAAACAACTATACAAATTTAGTTCGTACAATCAATTTTTTTTCAATATGCACAGAAAGAACAATTTTGCTGGATCCAGATTTGAAAATAATTTTGGTTCAATAATCAAAATTTTGTTGGAAACTCAAAATAAATGCTATTAAAACATTTTATAACAATGCTTATCATTTTTAACATTTCAAACAAATTTTTTGATGATTCAACAAGAATTAATTTTTAGATCTGTATTCGGCAAAATTTTTAGATCTTTCAACAAAATCGTTCTTTTCGTGTGTGATTACGTTTGAATATTTTTTTATGTTAAAATTGATGTTTAACATTTCTAGTGTTAAAATAACACTGAATAAATAATACATAAAAGTAATGTTTTAAAACGTAAATTCTAAGACATATGAATGTGGAATGTGTTAATTTAATATGTCAAGTGTTAAGTTTACTGAAAAAATATATGTTTCCACAGTTTGCTCCCAAATTGATCAAAGTGTTACATTTTTCTGTTAGCTTTTACGTAATGATATTGTGCCACTTTCCAACATATATTCATCTTTGTGTGTTAAATCAACACAAAAATTTGGGCAAACCATTTGACACATGCGATATGTAGTTAAATTTTACACAAATTTTCCAACTGTGTGACGACAGCTGCATGCATGCGACTTGAAGAGATCGGGCAATGCGGCCCGTTCAATTACCCGCTTCGGCACTAGACGCGTATATATTTGCGCCGAGATGTCTTCACTTGTACCGGTAATTGTCCCTTTCTCTCCCCTGACCCCGACGCCGTATAGATAGCTTGTATTTACATACTAAGCACTTACATAAGATACACCGCAAATCGGGTATTTCTTTTCTCGGCGAGTATTTACATAACATTTGTTTGAAAAAGACCATTCTTTTCGAATTATCTTTCATTAGATCCCTCGCCTAACACGCATTGGGGTGAAACATCGAAGAAAATTCTTTGTTGAGAACACTTGTGAATACACGGGATTTACTTCGTATACGCGAACTTTCATGACATTTACAGAATCGTTTCAGAATCTTTGATTTGCGATGATTGATTTATTCATTTTATTGTTCTCCAGCTAAAAAGATGGCGCATGAATTAATTTCTCGTCCGCACCGAGTTCCAGAATTATTTAATAAAATTACGAATTTAAAAAATTGAAGAATAAATAAATGGCATTTCTCGGAGATAATAATATATAATATATAAATATAAATTTATAGTAATAAAAGAAACTTTATTTGCACCGTGATTACATTCGGATTGACTTGTACATTTCGATATAATTTTTATCGGATGTTTAAAATTGCAACGGTATAATAATAGAATGTACGTGAATCTTACTCTATCGCAACAACAATCCGCTTCCGGGGTATTTTAAATGCGGCGTCTAGTTTGACAAAATTATCTCCTGACTGCATGCAAGATACAAAGCGCAACGCGGTAACGGTACAAGGATTTCTTCATTACTTCACATATTTGCCGATAGTGTCATACGATATCCTTACTAAACTCGTAGGAATCATATGACTCGCTTACATAAATGTACATTATCTCTTATTAAAATTCTCACTAAAGCTGCAAGATGGAATATTAAAGGAAGTGCCGAGATTTGCAGTATGTAACACGCAATATTTATTTAAGTGAGATAACTTCTGCATTTAGGGAATAATTAATTTTACAATTTTTTAATTAACAAAAATTCTAGAAGAATACCTGCAATATTATGTTTTGGAAATTTTAATTTTATTATTAATTAGACATCAAAGATTTAAATTATATTTTAATTTATTCTTATTGCTATACATTGAGAGAAAAATGTTTTGTATTTGTGACTATTTTTGTAATTGCACAGTAAAATAATTATAATGGTTAGAAACTCCATTTTTATAGTCGTTACTGTTACAATGTTAGTAATAAGATTCTCTTATATTTATATATTTCTACCAACTATGAAAAAATTGTAGTTTAAATCATGATAATTTCACATATTAATGCAATGAAATATCGACATATTTGATTGGTAAATAAAATAAACATTTTTATGTAGTAAATGGTGACTATGACTATTTATGGTGACTTTAATACTATTTTCTTAGCATCTGTTTACTATTTACACAGTTTACTATTTATTACAATAATAATTAAAAAATGAAAATAAAAAGTAAACAAAAAAATTAATTATTTTCACGATAGTTGCATAAATACGTATCATAGCTGCAATGATCGTAATGCAGTAAAAACAACTACAATCTGATGAATTTGAATGAAACTATATGATTAAAACAACTATAAATATATAATTGGCATAACAAATCATTTTTTATTGTAAGTATATAACTTATTGTTAGATAACATGTCAGTATATCCAGATAAGATAAATTATGGTAATTGCAACCATTTTTCCTCTCTCAGTGTAATCTGTGCAGTGTCAAGAGACACGGTAATGTCTTGTATTAAGTCTTGCAACAAAGAGGTAAATTTATACATCTATATACGTAACCAGACTTGTTTGACTAAAAATAAATCTTAAATCATCGTAATACCTAAATCGATCGAATTGGGCTTGATTGTCAGGTGTGATTTGGATAATGAAAAGATCTTTACGTTTGCTTTGCATGTCTTACCCAATGAAAAATGACCGCCAATTCGATCGAAATGACAGTTATTTTTCACTGGGTATGAATAGAGATTACAATTTATAGCTTGAATTTTAATTTAAGAGCATCGATTAAGAACCTCTTTTTATTAAATATATATTTAAATCTTGTTTTAGGATTATTGACTTTAAAATATTGTGCTATCGAAGTAATATTCTATCTAGATTAATATTCTATATTTAATATGCGCTGCACACTATATACATATATTTTATATATGTATATATAATTTATTATATCTATAAGTTATTATATCTCAAACAAAGCAATAGGGGATTAATTCAAAGTAAAAAATATATAATGCAAGGAAATTTAATATGCGAATGAAAATAATATCTTTATTATTAATAATAATAAATTATTATTATTAATACTAAATTTTTTTAATAATACAATAATAAAATTTTGTGTATATTAAAAAATATATAATTGTATCTAAAATATATAAATATAAATAGAAAAAGTGTAAAATAGAAGTATACAATACATGTACGTATATGTGTAAATCATTCTATCATTATTTCATATAAAATTCAATTTCATATAAAAATATAAACGTCGCGGGGCAGGAGAGATTTATTAGATGCAAGTTAGCATCAAGTTCTTATTAAATTGATTAGTAATTTAATACGTGATAATACGGTTCTGTTTTAATCATGGGGGTTGCGTTGAATCCAGAATTAACGGCACGCAGTTTAGTCGAAGCTAGGATATCTACGTATGTAAAATCACGTAATAAAATAATTGAAGCACCATGATCCTGCTATGACCGTGCATTGGCCTTTTCTTATTCGTTGTGTGCGAAACACTTATACGGTTGTAATAGATATACAGGGTGTCTGGTACTCAATGGTTCAGCGCTTGTGGGCAGCTATAGTGTGGATCAAACTAAACAAGAAAGTTCTCTATTATTTTGTGATCTTCGCAATAGTTATCGAGATAC
>NW_012026784.1:3269362-3269843 GCF_000956235.1 Wasmannia auropunctata
TTTGATTGTAAGGTAATGTCAATTTTTATGGGATTATAACTTGGTGCTATTTATTGATATCAAACCTTTTAATATAAATGATATACATATCATTTGAGTTGTAAGGTACATATCACTCGGGTTGTTGTAAGGTAACGCAATTTTTATGATATTAAAACATGGCGCCATTTATTGATATCAAATCTTTCATATAAGTAATATACTTATAATTTCAGTAAGGTAATGCAATTTTTATGGAATTCTAACTTGGCGCCACTTATTGATATCAAATCTTTCATACAAGTAATATACACTTATGACTTAAAGAAGGAAAAACAATTTTTATGGAATTTTAACTTGGCGCCATATATTGATATCAGATCTTTTATACAAATAATATATATATATATATATATACATATATATATCACTAAAATAGAGATCGGTATTTCAAGTACCAAAAAATGTAACCTTTAGGTTTTATTTTAAAGAAATAATAGAT